>NC_137197.1:6971630-7026630 GCF_960531495.2 Zeus faber
TCTTGTGTCTGCGATGGCACCGCTGTTGGGCCGGAAGCCCTACCCGCTGGCCAAGCCGCTAGCCGAGCCGCCAGGCCCGGGCGAGGAGGTGTTCGCCATCCAGCACACCAAGGAGGCCTTCAGGAACAAAGAGTATCCTTCAGCCGGAGCTCTGGGCTCAGCCCGGCGAGCTTAGTGACTACTACCTACCTGCCTTATGCTGATATTCATGCTGTGTGACAGTGTAATACGCTAACACATGGAACCGTGTCAGTTGATAATGGAGCGTGGTTGACATGTTGTGTAGATAGATACTTTATTCATCCCCGGTGCGGTGTTACAGCAGGACACATCAAAACAATAGGCAATAAGTAATACAAAAAAAATTAAAACAAATAAATCGACAATAAAACGAAAAATAGGCAATATACAACAGACCTAAAAGAATAAGGAAAAATGTGAAAACTTTGGCAATATAGAACAAGCTGAAAATAATAAAGTAATGCGAATAAAAAATGGCAATATACAATAAACACCGAAAAATAGCCCAATATACAACAAACTAAGAAAAGCACAATTTCAAAAACTGAGTCAAAACAGAACAAGCCGCAATAATTAACCGCAAACTGAACCAATTCACGCTGTCAAGCAGCCCTGATGTATGATCTGCACAGATAGTGTTTGTTCCAGAAACCATCTGAGTATTTTGAACACCCCCCCCCCCCCTGCCTGACTTGGACCACCCTGGTCCAGCCTGCCAGGGGAGGGCTGTACAGTTGCTTTTTTGAATCGTTTACCCGGAGGGATGCAGCTTGCACCTCTGCTGTGCCGTCCAGCCTGCTGACGGATTGAACTACCCTCTGGGGTTTAATGATCGACGGAAAGAAAGGTGTTTTGTGCGGCAAGTGGCCCGTCCTTTGTCAGGTAACGGACTGGCGCTCTCCTGTCGGTTCTGAAATAACCGTCCTGCTGCTCTCTGTCCCTGTCTGACACAATAGCACCCAAGGCGTCTTGGCACAAAACACGACAAACCCCTTGGCTGGACGAAGGGGTCGCACCATACAATGATTCATTTTAAATATCATTTATGTGAGATGGTTGTTAACAGTCTTAACATAAAAGTGAATCGCTGGTTAGTCACCGCCGGACATTGGTGTGTAACCTCCGCCCTGAAAACGAGGCTCTATTTTGACCTTCTCAAATATTTATGTTTCCCAGCACCTCACTTTCTTTTAACCTTGTTTAAAATTATTATTTTGCTTGGTTGTGACTCTGGTGCCTTGTGTCATCTGGATTCTTTCTGAACGTCGCCCATTAAACTAATGTAATTTAAAATTTCTTAATAATGGATGACAGATCTATTGTATGTGGCTCCTGAGAAGAATGAGCAAATAAGAGGACATGCTAGATAGATTAAGGATGAAGAGGGATTGAGCAATGCATATACTTTTTTCTAAATACCGCACATACATTTTTTTTTTTAATACATGTGTATACACTAAGCTCACGGTATTAGGGAATACTGCGCTTTCCTTGACAAAATGGCAACAGAGAGTACGAGGCACGTCTTCAGAGGTATGACGAGCGCATCTGGACTTGCAAGAGCACTGGCAGCAACCAGCTAACACACAAGGAAGCATGGGAGGAAGAGCAAGAAGTCACCGAGCTGTAAGTACTCACTCACTCATTCATTTTCTACTACTCCTTTTCATTTCCGGTGTGCTAGTGCAGAACACCTCTGATTGCATAGTAAATGTACATGAAATGGATAGTCTTGGGTGACCTACTCATCTTGTTTACCACTAAATAGTCAGAAAGACAGTGGCTCTTAAATATCAGAAGCCCGGACTTCGCCGTGTTTATGATGTTCTATGAGTGTCCAAACTACTTATCTGAAATAAGGTTCAGAGCAGAGCCAATTCTGGGCTGTGATTTAGTTGGACAAATTTGTCACTGGTCTGACTTACTTAAAAGTGTGTTATTGCGTCATCCTTGTTCATAAAAGGAAAAGAGAACTAAGTTCAACTTTGAATAACTTAATTAAACCTCATTCCACCCCACTCAATGGTATATTATGCCATTTACTGCAGTGGTGGTGCTCTCTGTTGGAGAATGACACAACAAACATCTGGTTTGGAGTTATGTCGCTGTAAAGCCAGAGTAGGGCAATGCTAATTTGTCCGGAGCTTATCCAGGCAGAATCATGAGTTGTATTTAAGCGGTCTATTTATACCAGGCAGATAACTGCTCCCCCTATAGGCAAGATTCAATCTGTTACGTAATGCCGTTGTCCATGGCCTTTGTTATAAAAGTAGGGTTTATTTAAAATAAAAGGAGCTGCAAATTATATTTTGTTTTGGGGAGCACCCATGCTATCTTGAGCTAAAAAAAGCACCCATGCTATCTTGAGCTAAAAAATTCTCAATGTGTGTAATAATTACGACCTGCAAAAGCCTGACGAAGCCTAGAGTTATGGAACTGACAACTCAATTTTGGATTCAAGTTCAAGTTCATGAGATTATTTGTCGCATACATATACATACGGTCCTGTGTATACTATTGTGCCCCAACCAATGCACAATCAATAACCCCACCACAATGGCACTAGCTTTTATTAAAACAGGAGCAAAAATATAAAACCAATAATTGCATGAATTTAACAAACTACAGGGCCGAACAGCAATCAGTTTTTTTGGATTTTGTTTAGTGTCCATCTTTTGCACATGCAGGCTCCAGGAAGAATATCCTGAATGGTTTGAGAAACCTGTGCTGGAGATGGTCCATCACAACACGGTGTCTCTGGACAAGCTTGTTGAAATGGCCTGGGTGGAGATTCTCACAAAATATGCTGTGGGTGAAGAATGTGACTTTTTGGTAAGTTTATTTTTTTGCTGAATTGTCGATACATCTGCTGCAATTTCTGTCTTCTGTGGTTCACATCATTTATGGAATAATATATTTTACAAAGACGTGATTCCTGTTCTAAACCCAATGTCTTAACGTATCCGTGCGTATCATTACTTTGGCGGGACATTGATAATTCTGTGCAAAAGAAAATATTATTAACACTAATCATTTCTGTAGTTCTGTAGATTAGATGTTATGTTAACATTGCGACCGCCGACACAAATTACAGTTTTCAGACTTCCCGTGGAACGCAGCATCACTTCCTGCTGTCTCTCGACCCGATGCAAACTTGGAGCGCTTTCTAATCCACCTGAACCAGTGAGCACGAGCAGCAGCCTTTCCCAAATGATGGCACCAGAATTGGTGGAATAGATAATGAGTGAAACCAGCCGTTTCCACCAAAAAGGTGCAAAATAGAAAGCACAAACACGGATGCCCACAATCTAAAGGGTTAGAGCGAGAGGAGATTGTCCACTAGTTAATTCATCATGGATGGCGTCGTTCTCTTTGTCAGTTGACCCTTCTCACGATAGCAGAACAAACAGGTTCAGTGTTTCCACAAGTGTGCAATCTACTTGTGGTGGTGGGGCGTGGTACGACTGCCGACAGAAAAGTTCTCATGGAACGCAGCATCACTTCCTTCTGTCTCTCGACCTCATACAAACTTAGAGCTCTTTCTGATCCACCTGAACCAGAGCGCGCAGGCAGCAGCCTTTACCACTATGGCTTGTGAAATACCCACCACGACCGCGTCTTCTAACGCAATTCCAAAGCATGTGTGATTGTCAATAGACCCTTCTTGCAATAGCAGAATCAACAGGTACGGGAGGGGAGATTGTCCACTACTTTCGATCATGGATGCCGTCACTCTCTCCGTTTAATTTGAAAGAAATGCTAAAACGGGTTGCCAAATAGACTTTGGCCGCCGTATATATACCTGGGCAGCCTGCCTGAGTTAAAACTGAGGATTAATCAGGTGTTATGTTATCTTACAATACTCGGAACATGCATGTTTATTAGGGGTGTAATGGTTCACGAAATTCGCGGTTCAGTTCGATACGACACACTGGTGTCACAGTTTGTTATGTTTTCGATACAGCGAAAAAGCCAAGAGAGATTTCCTTGATTTAATAATAATAATAATAATAATAAGAAATAAAAATAAATTATTATTAATAATAATAATAAGAATAAGAATAAGAATTAATAATAATACAAATAATAAAATAAAGCTAGATCATAAAGTATGATCATTTTTGAGTTTGAACAGTGATGGAGCTATCTATACCTGACCTTTCTTTTGGGGTGTCTTCCTAACAGCATATAAAACAAAAACAGCTTAAAAAAAAAAATATATATATATTTATTTATTTATTTATTTATTTATTTATTTATTGTAGTAGTCATAAACAAATACAAACAAGAAACAATTATGTTTTTATATGGAACTCTGGGTGTGTTTTTACCCATTTTCTGTAAGAAAAACCTATTAAAATGTTAACAATATTTAAATGACATAATTTTGGGCAACAGTGCAATAAACTGGACACGACTATTGCGATGTGTGAGCCGTGACATGTTCAAGCTAAAACATTAATCTTTTTTTTAATTTTTATTAAATAATAATAATAGAAAATGTTTAGATAACAAAAATAGCTTTATTCTTTTCAGAGTAAACTGAACGTTCACAAAGTAAATAGTATTAATGCAGGCAGAGGAAAGCCCCCTGGTCCCCCAACCCTGAAGTGCCAGCCGCTGTAAGCTAAGCTGTTTAATGTCGTCAAAAAGTGGGAATATTAGCATTATCACCATTAGATTTTTCTTTCTATCATATAAACAATTATACCGGTATTGTCGGATTAGTCCAACGAAGTGTTTGGTTTGTACTAAACTGAAAGCCTCATACCAAATTGTTTAATACGAATACGTGTATCGTTACACCCCCAATGTTTATAATATAAAATAGTTGGCAAGAGTTTACAGCGTTATCTTATAAACTTCCCATTTACATTTTTCTCTTAAGGTTGGCAAAGATAAAAGTCTGCGTGTGAAAGTGGTGAAGATCCATCCCCTGGAGAACCAGGAAGGGGAGATGGTAGAGAAGAAGCTGGAAGGGGCCTGTGACTCTCCGTCCAGCGACAAGGAGAATGCTAGCCAGGAGAACCAAAGGAAGGAGCCTCTTCCCTGTGAGGAGGAGAGCAGGAGAGAGAGTCTCAGTGAGTTCTTGGCTTGAAAAGTGTGTGTGTGTGTGTGTGTGTGTGTGTGTGTGTGTGTGTGTGTGTGTGTGTGTGTGTGTGTGTGTGTGTGTGTGTGTGTGTGTGTGTGTGTGTGTGTGTGTGTGTGTGTGTGTGTGTGTGTGTGTGTGTGTGTGTGTGTGTGTGTGAAATAGAATCATGATCATCAGCAGCCCCACCTAGTGTTCAATAATGGGATATGTGATACTTGTACCACCCACAAAACTACATATCACAATAGTAGACTACTAAAGTAGACTCTTCCAATGTTGGAATGAATATAATTGGAATTTGCCCTTTTCTGTTCATCAGGTGACCGAGCACGACGTTCCCCAAGGAAACTTGTCACTGCTATGAAAGAAGAGAAGAAGAAGTGGGTGATGCCCAAGTTTCTTCCTCACAAATATGACGTAAAACTGGTCAATGAGGATAAGGTGGGTTTCAATTGTTTGCTCTTAATCAACAGCATTGATTGCTTCCTGCACACCAAAAAAAATCACAGCCGTCTAGAATTTTACAAGAATACCTGCAATTGAAAATAAATCATTAAACAGTTATGTGCATCAGTGAGTTCATCAGAACTCTGCCTGTGGCGATCCATGGGCACTATGCTGTATAGTGGTTATTAAGAGTGTAGATGGCAGCTTGAGATGTGAGGGAATCTCCTGTTCTGAGAAATCTTAAAATATAATGTGGATTTAAAAAGTTGGCATAGTTTTCACTGAGGAAAAGTATATTGACCTAGCTTATAGTTAGTGCTGGGCGATGTGGCCTAAATTTGATATCACAATATTTTTTTGCCTAATGTCTGTATTTGATATGACTCAATATTTATCATATGAATGTTTATGAATAATATTCCTGTATAAAAATGACCAGACCAATTACATTTATATTATAAACCATAATGTTTATTTAGCAATTATAATAGCCACTAAGAAATAAAGACCTTTTGACTGCAGGTATTTAAACATATAATAATGTCAAAATGAAAAAGCCACTGTAGCTAGCAGAGTAGGGGCCTTATTATTTTCTTTTCTTTTTCTGGATTATGCGTTGAAACTATCCCTCCTCACCGCCCCGGTGGCGTAAGGCTTCATGTTAAAATGGAGGTATATGCCACTAAATAAGTTGAAAACTGAAGCGCATTTCACGTGATTCTGGAGACTGCAGACTTTTTTAATGAATGAAAAGGCAAAAGCCTGCAAGGACACACGGCACTCCAGCTGCAGAACACACTGACGGTCGTGAGTAAAGATCCCACACATTGGGCAATGGGTTGTGTGAACGCGTGGCTATATCATCTAGAGCCCATTACTTGACTTTTTTGACCACATTGGGATTGGCAGTTATGCAGCCGTTGTGTCCCGATTTTTAAATAAAGTATAATAAACAAAAAAAGTTGATTATTTATCCTATGCTTGTCTGTTTTACACTATTAAGTTACTCACCAAAATAAGCGTGACTAGGCATTCTAAATCCATCCATGTTTTGATGTTTGCACCCACATTTCGACACTGACACAGGTCTAAACAGGAAGCGATGTTGCGTTCACTGGAACTCTGGGAAAAAATACAAAAAAAAAGGGCAAGATTGAGATTGGTCAAAACATCGGTAATCTCTTCAGTTTTTCCACAGAATTGGATTCTAATTTTGCTGGTAGCTGACCGGGGGTGGTGGGGGGGACTGAGAGCATCCCTCTTACGCATAGTGCTTTTTGTTTTGTTCAATATGGAAATTGAGTAAAATAATATACATCTAAAATAGAAACAGTTTTATTTGCTTGATTTTGGGCTCCCCAGACTGAACATTTTCCCAGTGGACTATTCGTCATCAGTTCGAGCAGTTAGTTGACGAATTGTCGCACGTTTATGGAATTAATTTAATTATTTAAATATGTTTTTGGGGCATCAGGAAATGAGGGTTTGAGTGCCAGGGCTGGTAAAGAATGTTAACATTGTTAACACTGTGCTACATAACAGTTAAATACAAAACCTAATGACCAGCAAGCCTTTAAAATATAAATGACATATATGAGCGCGACACGCATGAAGTGAGGCGCCTGTTACTTACACCCGTCAAACATTACATCGGTTTAACTTATTAGGCCCTATTATTTTCTAAATGTGCAGATTTGAATAGCATATTGACGTAATTTGCACTGAAATGTGCCATACGGTAAATTGTTTTCCCGGCATTGGGGCTCGGGCGCACCACTGGCCTGCCTCCGCCTGGTCCGCTGGGACATTTCAAGTTTCAAGGGGTTTATTTGTCACATACATATACATACAATCATACATATATGCAGTAAGGTGTCATGTAGAGGTTTGGTTAATCTACGCAATATATTTTTTAAATAATATACGCAATACTTTTTCTGACGTTTAGACTAGTCCAAGTTTAAACTTCCATTTAAACGTCAGGGAAATTAGTCGTTCGGAACATCCCTATTCTGAATGTGTTGGAACAGCCAGCAAGGGGTTTGAGCATTTTGTTAATTTATCAGTAATTAAAAATACAATAACATAGAACCACGCATCGAAGCTGTACAATTAAATACGATTTTTTGAATAGTGGTAAAAATTGAAAATCAGTATGTAGCGGTCAATGTTAATATTATAGCGGCCTGCCACAAATAAGTCAATGTATGGGAAACACCGCGGTGGGCTAGGACTCTCCAAAACTGGGATCTTGCATTGGTCGGGCTCTAATATCATTGCTTAAAGGCTATGGAAAAGGACTGTCAGATCCGGTCCGGTCACGACTCGCCTATCTCTCCCAGTGCCAAAACTCATACTCAGCACATACACCACACAATAGACTGAGGGCTTGCAGGATGGGCGGGGTGCAGGCTATGTGGGTCGGGATGCGGTGGGCAGCTGCCATCTTGCCTGTCACGCTCCTGCCCAAGCGTGCTTCTCGTCCGTCCGAAAATTTTAATCCCACTCACATTAGCTTAGAACACATACACTGGCACACCAATCCTACTCCGAACAACACTCCATCGGACCAGGGTCTGCGTGCGGGGAGGGAGGGGTGTGAGTGAATCGGGTTTGACTTGCCTGAAAGACTCGCACCCCCAACCCCGCAATTTTAACTGCAATTACCGACAGCACACATTGAGCACTAGGGTTTTTCTGGGGCGGCCGGTCGCTGGCGGGTCGGTGTGGGGGCGTGGTTGGCCGGGGGGCGAGCAGTTGGGGGGCCCCCCCTGCCGGCCTGGCTGGAGTCCTTGCGGCTTGCGCCAGGTGGCTTGGGATGTGCTGCGACCTGGCGGGGCTGGGGAGAGCGCCGCCGGGTGCCTTCTGGGGCCCCTAGGGGGACTGCTTGCCATTGTGGGTGTGGATTGAGGTGTGGGGGGCGACTGTTGACCTTTTGCTTCTGCGGCGCAGCTTCTCTGCGTCAGGCGCCTTGGGTGCTGGGGACGGCAGAGGGCCTCAGGCCACCTGCTGGCATCGGCGGGGGTGGGTGTAACATCGAGGTGCCCCGCGCTGTGTACACGCTGCTACGTGTATGGGCACTTGGCACTCATGCCGGGCGGGGCGTCTGGTCGGCTGCAGTGGGGCGGGCCTCCCCCTTGTGGGTGGGCATGGGGGTCTTGCCGGCTCGCCTGTGGGGCGGGCGGCTCGGGCGGGGTGTCGGTCTATCGCCGTGGGGCCGGGATCCGGGCCCGCGGCCCGTGCCTTGCACCCGTGGCCCGGGTTCTGTGCCGGCGGCTGCGTCTTGTGCCTGCACCCTGGGGTTGGTTGTATGTGTGCGCCCCTGGAGTGCACGGTCTCCTTGTGCTCCCTGGGACTGAGTCATGCTCCTCGGGGCTGGGCAAGGGGGTTGCCCCACGGCCCCCCGGCTTCTCTGGGGCCCGGGGGTCTTCTGTGGCTGCAGGGCAGTACTCGGGGCTTTCCTGCAGCCGTAGTGTGTCCACAGTGCTGTGGAGTTTGGGGGGGCTTCGGGGCCCCCTCCGCCGCTTGGGGGCGCCGCGACATATTACCGACCTTCTACACCAGTACCAGATGGGGATAAGTCAGGCTGGTGGTGGTTCTCCATAACCAAAAGCTGTGCTCTTGTCATTCTACAGGTTGTCCAAAGGACAGCGTTATTGCAGCAGTTCTTGATGATTTAAGAATGAATAAAGAGTTGCAATGTAGGTTGAGAACTTGAACACCACTTGCAGACTAACTCTGTCCTGAATGCAATGGCATACAAATACTGTGTTGTATGCCCAGCATGCTGACAGCACAGGTTTAAAAAAAAAAAAGAAAGGAATAGGGCTGGCAGTGCACCTGATGAGTGTTACTGTACGGAGTTGTATGTAATCTTCTTTCCATTTTTCCGTGGACATTTGGAGGGCTGTTGTGTTATTGCTTCTTTAGTGTTGGTGATCCACACAGTTACAATGGAAGATGACAGCGAGTGTGCGCCGCAAAGCACAAACAGTGACATCGCCGCTGATCAGATGAATTTTTCCTCTGAAATTTTCTGTAAAGTAGATGAACGACTTGATCGACCAAGTGTCATTTGTTTCCATTTGGTTTGCTTAACCCAGGACCACGTGAACGCTCACCGGACCTCATAAAAGGCAACAAAGTAGCAACTTGCTCTTGAATCGGACCAAATCTAGCGAACTAAAGATGTGAAAGCCACCATATTTTAGAGAACAGAGTGCCGGCGACTACAATTTCGCCATCCCGGCATATTTTGTTCTGGGGCCTGAGGGAAGCGGACAGTGAGTGTGTCGGGTGTGCGGGGATTCGGACTATCTATATCTTGTCTGTCTGTAACCGAACCATTTCCAAATGATAGACGTTACGTGTGCCCTTTTTGGAACTAATTCAGTGCCGCTCGCATCTCTCTCTGCCATCTACTCAGCAGCAGGGGTGGCGTCTCCGCTTCTTCCTTGTTTACGCACAACAAGGAACGAGCGCTGTCGCATAAAATGAAAACTTAGAGCAATTCAATCTTGTGTGACAACTTTAAAGAAGTTTAGAAAATAAAACTCGATGTTACCCTATCCATATCAAGCATCAATGAAATATTGATGGTTCATGATATATTGCCCAGCACTACTTGTAGTCCAACAAACCTCTGGGCATTTTATCAGTTGTGTTACTAAAGTTTCTGTCCATATATACTGCACTACAGAGGCTGATCAGTTGCAGGAGACTATATCTTCCAAATGACCATTTTCCATTTGTGCATTTCCCTACTTGGACGAATGTTTTTGAATGGAAAAAATATATATTACTCATGGTTATTTTCCTTATGTGATCTGCCTCCTCACAGGTTATCAGTGATGTCCCAGTCGACAGCCTGTTCAGATCAGAGCGCCCTCCAACCAAGGAAATCATGCGTTACTTCATCAGGCACTATGCTCTGAGACTGGGCATGGGGGAAAGTGCCCCCTGGGTGGTGGAGGATGAGCTGGTTAAAAAATTTAATCTCCCCAGCAAATTCAGCGACTTCCTTCTCGATCCACACAAGGTAATTTTACATATTTACCTATTGCATTTCTTTGAATCTGATGTTGCCTCGTTTTTGTTTCTAATCCTAAATATTCTTTGCGTCCGTCAAGTTTCTTGCTGAAAATCCCTCCACTAAGCGGAGGAGTTTAACATCTCCTGAGGGTAAAGCAAGCAAGAAGCTCAAGACTTCTGACACACCAGGAGAGGAATCAGCAAATGACAAGGGGGAGGAGAAGAAAAAGAAGAAGAGGAAGAAAGACCCTCTGGCCATGCCGCTCAGTCCAACCCTCTGGGGACACGTGCAGGTAAGCCAGCCACGACATTTTAAACTGTACTCATTACACGTTGGGTGTTGGTTCACACCGATAAGTTCCTTCTTCACACATTTGCATTCTTTCTCTATTACAGAAGATGAATGGTTCCCCTCTTAACGTTAAGAACTCTGGAACTCCTAAAAAGGGTGATGGTAAAATATCAACCACCTCCACTCCAAAATCATCCAAAAAGTCAGGCATTAAGAAAGAAGGCAAGAAGTCAGGAAAAAGCGGTGAGAAGAAGCTTAACGGTCTTAAGGCCTCTAAAAAGGACGGTAAAGCCGGTCCTAAGACACCCAAGATGAAGCAAATGACTCTTCTACACCTGGCCAAGAGCACTCCCGCCGGGAGCCCCAAGAAGCGTGCCCGCAGTACCAGCACGGGGACACCCAAACTAGGGAAGCCCCTTCATCCCATGGCCCTCCACCTCCTACGCTACTATAAGGAGCATAAAGGCAAAGAGGATAAGAAGAACGCCATGTCCTCCTTGATATCCAAGGCTGCCAAGACCTTGTCACTGGACGACCGGGGCAGACTTCCAGAGGAACTCAGGGAGCTGGTGCAGAAACGCTGGGAGCTGCTGGAGCAGAAGAAGCGCTGGGCGGCCATGAGCGAAGAAGAGAAGCAGGAGGAGCTGAAGAAAAAGCGCGAGGAGCTCAAGGAGAAGCTGCGGGAGAAGGCCAAGGAGCGACGTGAGAAGGAGATGTTGGTCCGTAGAGAGCAGTCGCGTCGCTATGAAGACCAGGAGATTGAGGGGGGCAAGAACCTGCCAGTATTCAAACTGGTTGACATGCCCGAGGG
Source organism: Zeus faber (assembly GCF_960531495.2). Classification (NCBI taxonomy): domain Eukaryota; kingdom Metazoa; phylum Chordata; class Actinopteri; order Zeiformes; family Zeidae; genus Zeus; species Zeus faber. The sequence continues at coordinate 6,983,325 of NC_137197.1, forward strand.
TTTGCCCAATGCCTTGTTTGGGGATGTGGCCATGGTAGTAGACTTCCTGAACTGCTACGCCGGGCTGCTGATGCCAGACGACCAGTACCCAATCAATGCTGTGGCTCTAATGGAGGCTTTGGCTGGAGAGGGGGCCGGCTTCCTCTACCTGAACCGGGTACTGGTGGTGTTACTCCAGACGCTGCTCCAGGACGAGCTGGCTGAGGGTTATAATGAACTGGACATGCCCCTGTCTGAGATCCCCCTCACCATGCACTCTGTGTCCGAGCTGGTGCGGCTGTGCTTGCGGCCGTGCGACGCTCACAGTGAAGAGAGCGGCCAGGGATCTGAGGACTGGGGGATCCTGGGAGAGTTTGACGACGTGGTGACCAGCGAGTTCCTGGACCGCCTCGAAACGGCCGAAGTGTTTGAGCTGAATCCCCAGGAGAAGGTCAGTCTGCTGGTGGCGTTGTGCCATCGCATCCTCATGACCTACTCCGTCGTGGACCACGTCGACGCGATGCAACAGCGCTCAGCAGAACTTTGGAAGGAGCGCCTGGCAACACTCAAGGAGGTCAACGACCGTAAGAAGGCTGAGAAGCAGCGGCGCAAAGAGATGGAGGGCAAAGGTAAGGCTGGGTTTCACTAGGGAGCTCTTAAAGTCATTGATCTCAACTGGTGCATCCTAATCCAAAAGTGGGATGCAGGTCTATTTTGAGTGGGCCGCAGGCGTCTGCTTTGGCAAAGCAATTCAGTGTCAATTCAATTCACCTGTTAGTTTCCTGATGTTGTCACTTGGCCTATTTGCAGTTTAGTTTAAATGAGACACAATTTCTGAAGCGTTGTTGTAAATGATAATGGTTCAAATGTTAAATTATGTTTGGGTCTTGACTTAAAGTCAAATCTGAATTTTGAGGCTAGTCAAGTCAAGGCCCTGTTAAACTTTTGGTTTGCGCTTCTGCAAATGCTATTTTTTGGGTCGGGTAGACAAAAAAAAACATTTTTTGATGCTTATGTTATGTTGGACGCACTTAGATATTGTGGGTGAAACATGGATTATTTATTTTGCTGAGCTTTTAACTGTACTTCTCGACACAACGAACTGCACTGGAATGCTGAGGTTATTCGAAATGAACTATGCCATTTTTAGAAAGACATTAAAACGATGTACTTCGATTTCTCGTAATGGTAACACTGTAACCGCATTTGAATGGTATTCTTAAGTGATGTCAAACTGTCCTGTTACTGTGTCCTGGTTTTGCAACCCCTAGGCAAGGAAGAAGGAGCCATGCCTAAAGTGGAGAAGAAGGAAAAGAAAGAGGGGAGTGCTAAGAAGGAGAACAAGAAGGAGAAGACTGAGCCAGAACCAGAGGACATGATCAGCTCGGTGAAGAGCAGGAGGCTCATGTCCATCCAGGCCAAGAAGGAGAAGGAAGAGCACGACCGACAGAACAAAGGTTGACTCAAAATCCTTTATCTTTTTGATTTTCTTCAAACTTTCTACTCATTATTAGGTATTAATAGAGCCTGATTATTAAGAACATTTATTAGGATGCATTCATCAAGACTCCCCTTGTGGATGTACATGACACAACATCATTCTGTTGTATAAAAAATGGCTTAATGTAGATTTTGTTTTTCCATGCTACAGAGCGCATGGAGAAGGAGGCAGAGGAGGAGCGAATGCGTAAGCAGAAGGCTAACGCTGAGCGGGCCTTCCAGGACGGCATCAGCAAAGCCAAGCTGGTCCTGCGCAGGACTCCACTAGGTACCGATAGAAATCACAACAGGTCAGAACAATTTCCAAACCTTTTGTGGACGATCATGTGTGGCATGGTTTTTGTCTTATCCAGGTGTTATTATTTATTAGGGGTGCAACGGATCACAAAACTCATGGTTCGGATCGTATCACGGTTTTTAGTCACAGATCGGATCAGCAAAAAAACTAAAGGGAGACAAATATAACTTTGCTTTCCATTTATTCTGTAAAACACTGAAAGTAAGGGACTTTTGCTTAAATGAAAACATTTAAGATGTCCAATGTTTAAATAAAATCATAAAATATATAAAATATTCAATACTCAATTGTTCAATTAAAGCTTAAAGCAATATGAGGCAAGCATTATACTTCTTCCTTTAAAAATGGCAGTGAATGAAAAAAATTTAAGATCCACCTCCAGCGACTGAATTTAATTCCAGTATCATGTTCACTTCATCTCTGAAATTGAACTTGAATTTCTCACGTTTATAACACACTAAATTTCATGAAAACTGGTTCAGAATTAAGCGAGTTACAGTCCATTTTGTAGAGAAGTCTGCATCTCTCAATGCACAATGTGTTTGTTTACTAGTGGATCTTGACCGCTCCAATACGGCGGACGAACAGACCTATAGCGGCCACATTTGCTTCGCGACATCACGTCTTAAAGTAGCATCGACACAGCGCGACGTACCGTAAACCAATCATTGTGCTTCAGAGTAAAACACAGCACGCATCTGTCTTTTCTATCTTTTCACTGCAACTCTGCATCGAGATTTAGGCAACTGTAACTTTGAAAAGTAAGAGCGGCAGTAAAACTTTATTTCACTATGACGGTTAAATTTTGCAATCGATCCGCGGTTCACATGCGTGCCAAACCGTGGGGGGTGACCTGTACGGATCAACTACATTCCGTTACACCACTATTATTTATTCTTAATTGATGTAACAATGGCTTTCAGAAGGTATTTGATAGGTGATGTCATAAATGGATGTATGACATGGACTTGTTGGAAACTCTAGTATATCTGAATCACTAACACTGTGTGAACCCTGCTGTAACTAACTCAACAAACCAATAATCTTTCAATGAGCGCAAATGTTTGTAGGATAAACATCTCTAGAATGTTTTGTTTCATTTTAACATTAACCCGCAGTGTGCTGTTGTATCTTTGCAGGTATTGGCTTTTCTCAGACGTGGTTCCCGGCCTTTATATAGAGAAGGGCTGGGTGCACGAGAGCATCGACTACAGCTACACCCTCCCACCGGAGGACAAGCCCCCCGAGCCCGAGGTGGAGGAGGAAGATGAAGCACAAGATGAAGGTGAGTGTTGTTCTTCCACTACCCTCGACTAGCTTTGTGTCAAGGAGGGATGTGAGTTTGAGCTATATAAACGCGACGGCACGTCTTGCAGGAGCTGAAAAGGAGGACGATGGCAGCACAGACGGTGGCATGAGCGAAGGAGCTCAGCAGGGAACAGCGATGGACTTCCGCAGAGAGACCACTGTGCCAAAGCAGGGACAAAACCTCTGGTAAGATCACCACCCATCAGCTAGCGGCTGTTCTTATTGTCTAATTGTGTTTTAATGTAAGGATTACAGGTCCTCTGCAAATTGCATCTTAGAGTAACAATTTTTTTTCCCCTCATCAAATCGTGGTCGTCTTGTGTTTTTGTCTCGTGAATGGCATAGGTTTGTATGTGACAATCCAGCTGATCTAGAGGAGCTACTGGATTCCCTTCATGCTCAGGGTGTCAGAGAGAGTGAACTCAAGACCAGGATTCAGATCAGGTAACAAGGAAAAAATACCCGGACTATGAATGGTACCTGAAATTAATCCTGACCTAAACAATGAAAAATGGCATGGTATAAAGCAACATTAATTCAGTAGTCAGACTGTAAAGGCATTTATAAGAGTCGTCATATTGAGTCCACCAAATCGAATGTAATTTTGAAAGTGAAGCAGAAGGCAACGTTCTGATCTCAGGTACCAGGAGATCCTCCATTCCATCCATCTGAGCCGTAAGGGCAAGATGGGCCTCAGGACTTGTGACGGCGCCCAAGAGCTGCTCAAGTACCTGCGTAGCGACATCCAGGAGGTGGCGTCCCGACTCCAGAAGGGAGGCCTTGGATACCTGGATGACAGCACGGACATTGAGAGTCAGGTGATTGCTTTGTCCGTCAAGTTTTAATTCCGTTCATGGATGCAGGTCTTGATGCAGGAGGGAAAAGGAGACATGTATGTTTGTAATTAACAGCTTCTGTGCCGATCCACTCCTCCCTTCCGATACAGGTGGAGGACATGGAAAAGTTAAAAGACTTTGGTGAGTGCATCATCACAATTCAGGCCTGCGTGATCAAGAAGTTTTTGCAGGGCTTCATGGCCCCGAAGCAAAAAAAAAAGAAGAAGCAGGGTGGAGAGGAGAGCAGCAAGGTGGAGGAGGTGGACGAGGAGAAGAAGTTGGCGGAGGAGGCCCGGGTGAGAACCGCGTCGTTGCTTGCTTTCTGTTTTGCACACGTTACCCACAGGGCAGGAAATGGGGCCCTTTTTAGGTTTTTATTATGAAGAGGAAAAAGTAGACCCGGAATGTTTGCAGAAGCCAAAACTGTTCCTATTGTAAGCTAGAAAGTTCCAATCCAGATCCAACAGCCCTGACCCTATTCTCTGGAGGGCTCATCCAGCGCCGGAATTTTATTTATTATTTTATGTATTTTTTCCTTATTTTGTCCGGGCTAACAACCAAACTATGTTTCCACTGAATTCTCTATGCGCAATCCCATAGCAGTATTCTGCTACAAAACAATAGCTCACCTTTACTTGCATTAGAATGAAAATGCACACTGATTCTCAACTAATATAATGCGCAACTTGCATACCCGGACAGAGGGGGAAAAGTATTTACAAAGACTTTCCAAAGTTTATATCGGCATGGCTACACAAAACTATATGAAAAATATCAAAAGTATGGCTAATTATAGAAACAAACTTGTATACTTGACACAATGTATGCATAAATATCTGTATACTATGAATATATTCAATCAACTCAAATTTTTAGTTGGTCGCAATTGTAGTCCCAGTGAAGAAATTGTTCAACTTCAGCCATGGTTACAAAGATGTGGCTTTGTGTTGTCCTCAGGTGGCGACGGCAGTGGAGAAATGGAAGAGCGCTATCCGGGAGGCTCAGACCTTTTCTCGCATGCATGTTCTGCTGGGCATGCTGGACGCCTGCATCAAGTGGGACATGTCTGCCGAGAACGCCCGCTGTAAAGTCTGCCGGAGGAAAGGTAAATCACACTCAGGCTCACATGCTCACAAGAAATTTCAATAATATTATGGTGGAAATGCGTTTTGTGTACCAACCACTTTATTTATTTATTTATAAATTAAATTAGATTAAATTAAATTAAACAAACAAATAAATAAATAAATAAATAGTGCAATGGTTGCAATTTATTTTGCAGTGACAAGTACCATATAAATATAATAGAAAGGTATATTTGAACTTAAAAGTGACAAAGACTTTGATTTAAAGTTTGAACTGGTCATTTCCATGTTAGTTATATGTAGTCACACTAAAACTCAGTGAGCGTTACAGGTTGAATTACACTGAAACTCAGTGACAGTCCCATATTCTATTTTATTGGAACTCAGTGACAGTTTCATGATCTATTATTGTTTCATAGTGAATAATAAATACAACATGAACATGGCAGGTCAGACTTTTAAAAAATCAGAAATCAAAGTGGCCAAGAAAATTGCAACTTAACAAGATGGTGCATTTTAAGGGGTATATCCTCATGAGATAGATTAGTATCCTGTATGTAGTTAGCCGCAATAGCTCGCATACGACGTGATGAGCCTCGTTACGAGACGGCTACGGCGTGAATAACTGATGGAGTTAATTAGCTGCAGAAACTCAAAATGCCAAGATCGAGACTCCCTGTTACACTATTGTGGTACTGAAATATTAAGAAAGATGCACAAAGGGCCTGGCCACTCCCAGCGACCGAAAATCGTACAAAACACCTCAATATGTATATATTAGTCACTAATTGGCCACCTTTGTTCTTATGGCATATAGCTGACTTTAAGCACCTCCACTGGACGACAGAACAATATATTCTAGATTTCAGACATTAAGTATTAGCATGTAGTTATTGTCGCACACAAAGAAAGCATTGCACGTGTAGTTTCAGCCATTAAACCTGCGATGTAGTACCAGCCCCAACCAATAGGTGACAGGAGAACACCAACCTTCTAACCTGAAGCACCCTCCTAACAGTTTATTCTTGTACCAGTGATGCTTGTAACCCCGCCCTCCCCTTTAGTTTCCCTAGAGTCCCACACGTCAACCCGTAATAATAAGACAAAGATAAGGACTTGGAAGCTTTCCAAGGTCCACAGATTCAACTGGCAAAGTGTCCAGCCAACATTCCCAGCCAGAGGAAGCGATACGTTCCTCCTCTACGTGCAACAGTTGACTTTGTGCACACAAGAATTTCCATGGTAGAAATGCAAAGCTCCAGATATGTCTCCATAAGAACCTCCTTCTGAATAGTTTCCCCTTTGTGTCACAATCTGCCTTTTTTCATTGGAGCAGAAACGTGGTTAAACAGAGTGCAGCACAAATGTCAAAGGTTGAACAAGGACACGCTGTAGTGTACCGCTTGATTTAGGCTTCTTTAGATTTCCACTTAAGTAGTCCAGTGACGACCGAAGAGTTTTTCATGACGTGTCACAGATAAGATGTAGAAACGGAACTGACGGAACCTCCCTTCGTCGAACATCACATTGATCCGTTTCAGGCGACGATGAGAAGCTGATCCTGTGTGACGAGTGCAACAAAGCGTTCCACTTGTTCTGCCTGCGCCCGGCGCTGTACCGCATCCCTGCCGGGGAGTGGCTCTGCCCGGCATGCCAGCCCGCGCTGGCCAGACGCGTCTCCCGAGCGAGGTAAGCACACGTTGAAGCGGTCATGGTCTAACAGTGTCTCTGAGCCAGTGGTTTTCTGCCATGGCAAGCTTTTTACAATCAATCTCACTCACCTGTTAGCCTGTAAACTACTTAAAAGGTCACAAGCATGGGCTTATTATGGCCTACAAATAGTTCTCAATTTCAGTGTGAAACTTGAGCTTGTTGTGACAGACAGGCGCATGGCTGGAATTGATGAATTACCACACCCATTTTGATCTTGCAACACAAGAGCTAACTTCCATTCTAAGTGGAATTTGAAACATTACCACAACAAAAACACTGCTAACACATTAAGTAAATTTTGACATTTTGGAAATTTAAGTTTGAGAGTTTATTTTTCACATACTTACACATACGGTCATTCATATATGCAGTGAAATGTCATGACACCTGGTGATTACGCACAACAAGCTCTATAAGCTCTAAAAATACTAAAGCTCTATAAGCCCTAAAAATACTAAAATGTGCATAATTGACACAAGGTGCTTGCGCAGGCGGCCGCAAGGGGCGGCGCCACAATCGCCATTCTGGTTTTATAATTATATAATAGAATGAATTGTCTGTGTTGTATTTAATATACATTTCAATCCTCCTAAATGAAACTTACCTTAACTTACTTCCAGTACGTACCTTGAGTATAGAAGTCCTGGCACGCCACAAAGCGTAGAAGTCCTGGCATGTCACAAAGCTTCAAATGGCTCAGATTGTGCTTTTCGGTCTGTTGTCTGACTCTGTGGGTTGTGCCGATCCCTGCTTTAACACTGCACATCTCAACCAGCAGATCACTTTGACACATGAACACAAAGCAAGATTAATAACTCAAACTTTATAAAGCAGATCTAATGCATTTCTGCTACTCTTATGCATCGTATCTGCTGTCTTAAAGTACATGCATCTTTAAAAATTATGCTAATGAAACAAATTTGTTACGGCTGTAGTCATGGCAACTAAAATACAAGTCCAACAAAAATCCTCCACTTGACGGTAGGGATTTGCGATTCCCGATGTTATGAGACCTATTTGCATTTTATTGCTGTACAGATAAAACGGTATTGAAGGAGCTCGGCAAAATATGGCTATTGTGTGAATAGCTTTTTATTTAGTTAGTTGTATTCCACTTTTTGTTTTTAACATTAGATTGAGCCATGGGGATGGCAGCACTATTCATTTTGTGAACTAAACCAGAATGGTTCAAACCACTGGTCTAAACACCTTTTTAGCCTAAAGGGTTAATTGTTGCCGTAGTGCTTATTAAGTATGAAGTTATATTTTAAATAACAATCCCTGCATTCCAGGAACTATAATGAAGACACAGAGGAGGAATCAGAGGATGAGTCTGAAGAGGAATACACTGATGAAGATGAAGAGGATGAGGAAGAGAATGACTACAAGGCCATGGGCCACAGCTGTAAGTATCAGGAAGAGGAAGTCACACCTGGAGAATGACTCGCTTGTTATTTTGGACGTTTAAAAAGAGTTGATTGTAAAAAGATGAATCAAGATCAGATGTTTGTGTCTCCATACCCAATTTATGAGAGGACGTATGTATCAAAATCCAGCCCTGAATTTATGCCTTGGGTAAACATGAGTTTGTGGGTATTGTCAGACATGGCCCATTCACCATCCCCCCCCCCCATTGTTTTTGGTCTGAATGTAGAATGTTCTGTGACGCAGCAAAACAACTTTATTTGCATGTGGACATATTCATTGATTGGATACTGAACATGTATTTTTTTACTCTTGTTTCCCTCGATTGCTCTTTTCACCAATATGATGCAAGTGAAAATAACTCCTAAAGCAGATGTGTAATTTATGTGCATATATTTATACCTCTTCAGCCTAATGCCATTTTAAGAGGCCTTAAAACTAAATACGTTTTGAAGATGAAGAAATAAAGGCGACGATAGAGATCGGTTTAAATAAATAAGAGCGCTCCCACAATCTGACTTGTGGGTTTAGGACGCTCCTCGTCTTTTGGAAGGCCAGTGGATAAAGGTAACATAACAGCTTTGTTACGGAGGTGCTGTTGTTGAATTAGGACTCGAGTGACGGCGATTTGGAATGGCAAGAATGCTTTGGAGGGGAATTTGGCCCCCGTCCCATGTTCCCTCCTCCATTGTCTTGGTGTTGTTTTTGTGTAGTACTGTCCAGACCAAGGCCATCGTTTGATGTTGTGGCCCTTCACTATGGCTTGGCTGAGTGTATGTGGCAGGGTGATCCCACCGGTCGAGGCACTGGTGGACTTCTGTCTCACAAAGTTGAAAGTAAAGCTCAAGGACTGGTAGCTCTTGCTCCTTCTGGCCATCTCACTGTCTGAAGTAATAGAATATCCTGTCACGTTATGGTTATGGTTAGGGTTGGGTGCTCTTCAGACTTAATACCCTTCAGAAACGACCCCATGATCAAACTCATGACAGAAAGGGTAGTTGTCTCACCCCCCCCCCCCCCAAACTTTTTGGTGTTACTTCTTTCATAACCAAAACATTTTGTTGTATTGAAGTTTAAAGTGGTTCTACTTTATAGTAGTTCCAACTGTAGCAGCATTAAAAGAACACATTTTGATGTATTTATTTGGACTCATCATAAAGACATAAGATGTCTCTCTTAAATAACTCTGGCAGGTGTATTTCTCTTAATTTCAGAGGCGCTAGGCTAGTTTATCCCCTCTGTAGCCTTGCACTGAGCTAACGTGCAGGACTGGAGTAGCTATCCCATGTCACACTTGTTAACCATTTTATTGTGGAAACATTTGTGGGACTGATTTTCATCAGCCGACGCGTTTCACTTACTTGCACTTCTAGACCCTGAATGGACTCTCTGCTTTCTAATTTCTTCCCAGTGAGACCACGAAAGAAAAACAAGCAGTCATCGCGGCCCAAAAGCTCCAAGAGCAAATCGAAGAAGCAGTCGCCCCCTAGCGGCCGGAGTAGCAGGCAGAGGACTGGCCCCAGCAGCCCTGCGGATATCGATGAACTGGTAAGAAATCACACTCAAGCGGGGTACACACTTGGGCTGGGTCATAAAAACGACCTTGATCATTTTAACGATAACAATGAAACATTTATGAGATTTATTTGGTCATTTGAGTCAGTTGTCCTCTGCCTACAAAGACACAACATCAACAGCCAGTTGTACAGCAGAGAAACATGTTTAGTTGAACTAAAGGACATTTCTCCAGGGGATTCCATGTTTCAGATGACAATGATGATTATATTGTATATTTAAATCTATATGATGTATATTTATATATTATTTCTCTTTTTTTTTTTTTTTTAATATATATATATATTTATTTATTTTTTAGTGTATAACTTAAAGCAGAGAAAATACACCTTAGACTTTAAATTGAGTATTATTTCTAAATATAAATTGTGATAATTATCAACACCGATCAATATAAAAGAACATTGCGATAAGATTTTTGGCCATATCGTCCAGCCCTCGTATAGCTACAAGTTAATAAAGCCGAATTTGGGCCCGATTCCGACAATCGTGAGCAAAGTCACAATTCTTTGATTTTATATAATTTTTAAATTGTATTATTATTATTTTTATTTTTTTTTATTTTTTTTTGATAGTTCTAAAAATTATCTTGCCAGATTAGCCTGCGGTGTGAGGTTTGGGCATGATTAGTCGACCAATCAATTTGTTGACTCGGGCAGTGACGTCGACTACGAGAAGCTATTCATGAGTGTAGCACACGCACCACCAGAAACTCGGCCCAGACTCGAATAAGCGCAGCACACAGATCGTGCTTATATGAGAGAATGATGGTGGCGAGACGGAGCAAAGTGTGGCGTTATTTTACCCAATTTGAGAAAGTCTCCTAAAGTCACTCTGAAGTCATGTTTGATTGCGCACAATTTCCAGTTTTGAGATTGCCGACTCTGGTAATGTTGCGTAACCACACCTCTGTGTCAAATCCTGTGTGGTTTTGCGAGATTACGGCTCTACTGTTAGTGTGGTGTGCTGTTTTTTTGCAAATCGTTACGCTCCACACACACACACACACACACGTTTAACAAAACTGTTAAACTTATCATGGTATGTCGTTATGTGTAGGGTCTCTCACATCTTCATCTGTTAAGATTTAAAAAGAATCTTGTAGTGTGGGTCAGGCATAAACAAGTTAGATTTCTCTAGGACTAGTTCCATCGCAGCCGCACGTCTCTGGCTGTTCCTTTCACACAAAGCACTGAGTGGTGGTCCAACCTCTGGCTCTGCAGGTGCGTCAGAGCTCCAGGATGGGCGTGCGCAAGCAGGCGCTGGAACTAGAGCGCTGCGAAGAGATTCTTCAGAAGCTCGTGAAGTTCCGTCACAGCTGGCCGTTCAGGTAAAACCACAACTCCTTCTATGATGTTACACGGGGGTCGGGTTTTTCCCCACCCCATGATGGGGTGGTCCACTATGTGGTGAGGGAGGAGGAAAATACTTATTTTGACTTATGAGTGTACTTGCATGAGTCATAGCTGTATTGCATTCTTACTGCTTCTATAATGTGAAATAAAACTTGCACAGACACACTTGACTCTTGCTGTGCATAATGTCATGAATTATGAGTATGAATCATGGTCTATGTGTTCCCTTTCAAAGAATGATTATATTGTTTTCCTTGAGCTAAAGATTCAAAAAGTTTAAATACATTTTAAATACCACCCAGTTGTTAAAATGGTAGCTCAGGGGGGATGGTAGCTCAGGCGGTAGAGCTGGTGGTCTAGTGATCTAAAGGTTGCTGGTTCGATCCCAGGCTCCTCCTGCTAGCATGCTGTAGTGTCCTTGAGCAAGACACTTAACCCCTAATTGCTCCTGATGGCTGCGTCCGTCGGTGTTTGAACAATTGTAAGTCGCTTTGGATAAAAGCGTCTGCTAAATGACTAAATGTAATGTAATGTAATGTAAAATCCCGGACTCGGATCCCGGTTGCCCTCCTTTCCTCACTTTGTGTCATTTTTCCAGAGAGCCGGTGTCCGCAGAGGAGGCGGAGGACTACATGGACATCATCTCCAACCCGATGGACTTCCAGACGATGCAGGAGAAGCTGCACCAGGGCTCGTACCGCCACGCCACCGACTTCCTGGAGGACATGAAGATGGTGTTCTCCAACGCCGAGGAGTACAACCAGGAGGGCAGCCCCGTGCTGGCCTGCATGGCCAAGACGGAGCAGAGCTTCACCGACCTGCTCCACAAGCTGCTGCCGGGCCTCAGCTACCTCCGCCGGCGCTCGCGCAAGCGTGTTGCCCGGGCGCCCGTGAGCTCTGAAGAAGAAGAAGAGGAAGAGGAGGAGGAGGAGCAGCAGGAGGAGGAAGAAGAAGAAGAAGAGGAGGCAGAGGAAGAGCAGAGGACGAAGAAGAAGATGCAGAATGGCGGCAAGCCCGGCAGGCCTCAGAGAGGAGGGAGAGGGGGCGCGGCGGAGTGCGGGGGGAAGGGAAGGCGTGACCGGGAGGAAGAGAGCGAGGAAGAGGAAGAGGGCAGGAGGAGGAGCAAGCGCTCTGGAGCCGCCTCCGGTAAGAGGGATTACAGGGAACAGGAGAGCGACAGCGAGCGGGAGGCCAGGAGAACTCGGCAGCGCGGGGGGCGGGGGGACGCCGCGAGCAGCGACGACGAGCCGCCCGGCCAGCGACATTCCAAGAGGCAAAAACGCTGAAGAAGTGCGTGGTGCTTTGCCCTCCTTTTTCTTTTGTCTTACCTTAGTCCTTTTTTTTTCTTTGGTATTTGTTTCTGTTTAATTTCTGCCTCCCTTTTAAAAAAAAAAAAACAAAACAAAAAAAAAAACACTCAAAACCTCCGACCTCCTCTCACAGCCAGACTAAAGGACTTAATTGTTTTTCTCGAGTCTTTTTTTTATGTTTGGTAAAAAAAAAAAAAAAAATACACACAAAAATCAACAAAAAACAAAACAATTTTGTTTGTATTTTGAGAAGAAAAACATGAAGAAAATATAGAAAACTGATTTATATTTGTACCATGTTTAATACGGATGGTCCCCCCCCGCCCCCGCCCCGATTGAAACAAATTTAAGACGCTTCAGATGCCGAGGATGTCCTGAGAGCTCTTAAAGACACTTAATTTAGAATTTATTTGAAGGTCTTTGACTTCAAATCATGTTATTACCTACAAAGTAGAATTGGGGCCTGTTAGTCAGAGTTCTTGATCTTGTTGAGTAGTATTGTATTTGCTCTGACCCTGAAACACCAGTCTACAGTCTTATCAGTGGTCTATCTACCCTCAGGCACACACACACACACGCACGCACGCACGCACGCCCACACACACAGCCCACCATCACTCTGTGGGTATCGTAGCCTAGAGAGTTGGAGCTGCAAGACTCCCGTCGCACCCCTGTCTTTGTCACAATCCACAGTAATTAGTGATTAAAAATACTTTTTTTTTTTTCCTCCTCAAGTGTTTATGTTATGTTGGTTCAACCCCCTTTTTTGTTCAGCAGGCTGTGGCTTCTGTCCTAGTTTCACATTTAGTGAAATCTATTCTTACCATCAAAGATCAGTTGATGATCCAGATCCAATTTTTTAGCATTTTTAAAATCTGCGGACAAAGTCAAAATACGTTGTCGTACCTTCCAAACTCCTTGCTATTTTTTATTTTTATTTTATTCAGCTCAGGCTAAAACGGCTTCATACCACCAGACGAGTTTTTTTTTTTTGGGGGGGGGGGGGACACTGGGCTAGTGCTTGGTTGACGTTGACGCCAGAAGGAGAAGTAACACGTTGTTGTGTACAGTCTGACATCCTTTCATGTCGGTCGTGCCGTGCCTATAAAAGACAGTTACCTCCCGACACGCCGAACATTTGTCCGACCCCCCCCCCCCCCTCCCCTTATTTTTTTTTTTTTTAACGTAACCAAATATGCAAACCACTGCAGGACAATTCTTAAACTAATTGAACAATGTAATGCATATGTAAACAATTGTAACCAGTATTTGAAACCGGAAATGTGATGTTAGGACAAACGGGCATTCTTTTGAATTTGTTCAGAACGTGCACAGTTTCTTTTGTATGATGATACTCTTCAGTTTACCTTCACTGCTTCTTCTAGATATGACTCGCCACGAGCCCCGCCCCGCCGCCCATGCGGGACACAGAACCCGCGCGCGCGCGTCACAATTGCCTGGTCACAAGTTCTTTCGGCGTACACGTTGCAGTCGGTGCTTTGGTTTGGTTTGGTTTGGTTCGGTTCTGTACGTGCGTTTCATGGCGAGATCCTTTTGCCCAGCGCTCGGCATAGGACCTGTCTGTACCACCAGGTGGCGCTCTATTACTTCCCTCCAAGTACTTTGGTCCCAGAACATAGTGTCCGGTCTCAAGACTTCCCTGGAAGCAGGGTTGGTGCAGCAGCTGGCTGTGTGGTGTGGAAATCCCACGGTAGGGACTCTTAACCTGAGTCCACGCTGTCACGCCTTCGCAGGAAGATTCTCTCGTCTCGCAGTGCAGGACTAGACAAACCACTGTGTTTTGTTTTTTTTTGTTTTTTTTGGGGGGGGGGGGGTTTTAACAACTTTTTTTGACAGACGTCAGCAGCAAATGCAGCTCTGGTGCTGCCAAACCCTGCTTCAGTTTCCCCTACCCAAATGGAATTTGGCACATTCTGGCGGTGGCTATGTATATATTGATTAGGCAGTGTTTTAAACTTGACTATTACTGTGCTGTGCTTTTTCCTACGTACTTGTTCAAGCGCCGTTTAACATCAAACCATCTCCTACTTTGATTGCGTTTCCTTCTCACCCACTGGTTTTTCATATGTAGATTTAGTTTATTTGTTTTCAGCTCCACATCATGATTAGAAATTCACTATTGGCTGTTAAAATCACCGTCATAATTGTTTGACTTGTAAAAACATGCAAAAGCGACCTCCCTCCTCCAAATATGACCTGACTGTTGTAAATGCTTTGTTTTTGGAGGAACCACAAAAGTCTTTTACACTTCCATTTTTTTATATATATATATTTATAATCTCAAACTATGGTCAGGTGGTTTGGGGATGTTTGGGCGGGGCTTCATGTGTAAAGAATTTCCAATAAAGGCTATGGCTGAAGAGCATAGTTCTCCCTGCTTTGTGTTGAGGTGATGTGTGTTCATAGGCCAGATGTCACTGCCAGCTGTAAATTTGTGACTTTTCAAGATTTGGTTGGTACAGGACTGCAGACTGTCTTCATTTTGTAATAAAATGTCTTTTAAAAAAAAGCCTGACTGCTGTGGGTTGTTCAAAAATGAAAAATGGCTGCGTTCACGTGTTCATTAAATGCATGCTTTGTCATCGAGGAAAGTTCAATGTAAGCAGCGATATGATGAACCTGGCTTAAACCCTGGTTATTATCGACTAAATCAGATATTTTTGGATAAATATCTCGACTCGATTGGTTTTGGGGGTGACTTGGTGTTTCGTAAGCTCCAAATAGGTGGAGATTGATTTTTCAACCGTATGAAGTTCAGGAATTTTGAATGACTTTACTGCCATGCAGCCTTGAAGACATTTATCTACGTCACAATAATGAAATATCCAAAGGATATATCTGGTCTCATATCACAATATCAGATCAATATGTTGCCAATGGGGTCTTTGAGTTGCGCTCCCCTGAATCAGGGTGTCGTGATGGCGACACAAGCCGCGCACGTTCAATTTCATTCGTTGGAAACATCTGTCCGGTTTGCAAATAAGAATCATTTGGAAAGAAAAAACTGGATCATTATCCCACTTCGAGCGGTAACGGGAAGGATCTGTAACCGTGCAACGTGTCCTCCAGGGCCTCTCACTGAACGTAAACTCTTTTTCCATTCGAATAGAATATTCCAATACAGGTTGTAAGGAAGTCATTGTTAAGGGCTGGAAAACCGCGCGGCTTTCCAGAGCTGTAAAGTGGAGTGAAGCGGGACAGTATAACTGCGGCCCCGCACGGAGGACGGAGAGGTGGAAACGTGTCGTGGGGCGTTGAGGAGCGGACCAGACATCTGTTATTCGCCGGAGGCGGCAGGTGTAGGGGCAGCGGAGGATCCGAGCGAAGGTCACGTGTTTAAAAAAAAAAAAGTCAGTGAGAGTCTGACCTCTCCACCGCCCGTGAGGCCGTCTACGAGCAAAAAAAAATAAATAATTTGTTGACAATCCCGTAAAACGTTTTATTTTTCGATCAATGTTCTGTCTTATCCTTTCTCTCGTACTGTGTGTTCGCGCTCTGGTCATTGCTCGTCCGCTGCGCCGCATTAAACACCAAATGTTTGGCTTTGACGCTTGGCGTAGGTTTCCGCCCTTTGAAAAACATTCTCCACATTTAAACATCCCGGTCGTGCAAAATTGGGGCGGCTGGGGATCCTGGAATGTGTGAACCGAGATAACCGCCCAAACTGTTTCAGACTGAGCCGTGGGGCCAGGAAAACGGGGGTTAGTCTGCCGATCAACACATTACGGTGACGGCGGAACGCGAGGTAGCGGCAGATTGAAGACGCAACGCGCAGCAAAGCGTTAAAACGTCGGCAAACAAGCGGAGCGGCCCCTCCGACTCCAGCGGCTATTATTTGTGTTGGACTTATCTTGGCCTGACTAATGACAGAAAAATGAATCGCTGAGAACCGCGGGGCCGGCCAGCGCTCAGCCCGCGGCCTGCGTCGGAGTACGCACGCCCCCCCGACGGGCGCTAATGACGTTAATTACATTGTTTGCCGTTTACGAAGTATTTAAAGCGAGAGCCGTAGCCTATCGGGGCCGTTTCCCCGGCGCTCGTAAAAAAAAAAAAAAAACGTGTGCGAGCTGACACACATTCCTCCGCTCCTCCCCGGGCCCGGGCATCCCACGCAGCGTACAGCGCCGTGTGCCGGGGGCCCCCGTCGGCCAAGACTCGCTGCAGACCGGAGCCAAAGCAATCAGTGTGTGTAAACGCTGCGTACTGTACCAGCCCGCCGGCCAGAGGACACGTCTACCTCGCTGCACTCTGTCCTCCAAAGGGGTTTTGCTTGTTGTTGGCTTTTTATTTATTATTATTATTTTTAACTGGGCGACGCTTTGCCAAGAACAAAATTGTCATGTGTGAATACCCTTCATTGTGCAGGATTGTGTGCAACACTTTTATGAGTCCAACCCCCCCCCCCCCCCCCCAGGCAGTCATTCTGGCACCAGCCCCCCCCCCCCCCGTATCTAATTCACGATGTCCCCTCGTCGTCATCCAGCGGACGGCGTTCGTGGCGACGACCGCGTCGACGCGCGGGAGGGGCGCCGCCGATCATCTCCAGGACGTCTCTTCAGGAAATCCGGCCCGCGTGGGCCGGTCGCGGCGTGAGATGTCGTAACCGTGGGATCAGAGGGTCCACCTCAGAAAAAAAGCCTCCACGGGGGCAACGGCCGCCCCCCCCCCCACGTGCAAACACCGTCCGCACGCGGCGCAACCTTTGGAGGTCGCCCGAACGGACCAGCGGAAGGAGCCGCCCCCGAGCGTTCCTCAAATATTGACCCACACTTTCACTACAGTCCGGAGGAGGTGCAGAGCGCGGCGGCTGGCGGGCTGGCAAACGGGTGCTTTCCTGCTCCCTTCTTTGAGAGGCGGCGAGGTTCCCAGAAAACGACAAGATATTGCCACGCAATATTTACCGCTCCCACCACACAGCCAATATCCATGATCCAAGCGATTATTTGTCACATGACCTGAGAATAACGATAGAACAGCGGCGCTCCACGCGGCAGCCGCGCATCGCATTCCTGCTACGGCGTTTTTCGCGACAACGATACGCGCTGGAGAACGCAGGTATTCCCATCAAACGCCCGAGAATATTCCCATGTGAGGTCAGCCACACCGCCGCCGAACAGAGTTACGCCATCGGTCGAGCCGCGGGAATCCGAGGATTGGGTCGGGGGGGGGGGGGAGTGGAATATATCCGAAGGAGGGGGCTGTATAATCCCACCTCGTCCTCCTCGCGGCAGACGCCAGCCGAACGTTCCGCGGGTTGCGGAGGCGAGGCCGCACTCGTGATTGAGCTCTGTCAGGAGTCGGCCCGCCCGCCACGCTGCCACGCAGATCAGGCATCGCACCGGCAGAAGGGAAAGGGAAATGAGGACAGTAGGGGGGTATGTTCAGTCTGACAGTCTGCCAAGCGCCGAGTCAGACAGTAACATAATCATTTTACGGAGCGTAAAGGTGACCTGAAAAATCGGGCGCCAAAACACCCGCTCACATGACCACAGCGGCGACGTGCCCCGGATTCTCTGCCCCCCCCCTTTTTTTATTTTTTATTTTTTTTTGCTTTCTCTGCGCGAGCGTGAACACTTATTAATGCATTATTCACAAAACAGGGCCCGGCTACCCCACCCCTCCTCGCCCAATTTTCTCCACTGAAGTCGGGTCCTCTCCCTTTGATGATATAACTAAAGTATATAAAAAAAGGAAAAAAAAAAAGAAATGGGGGTTGGAAAGAGAGGGAGTGCGGAAACAGAGGAGTTCAGAGGATGGTTGCTCTCTGGGGGGGGGGGGAGGGGGAGACGGAGCTGTATCCTCCGGGGGGGGATGGCGCCCGCTCCTCTCAAACAAAGTTTGGATCTCCGCGCGGAGGCCGACTCCAAAAGGCGACATTTGCATATCAGCGGCGGCCTCCTCGCGGCCGACGCCACGCGCAATCGGCCGGATCGCGACGGCTGCCCCGCCCGGTTGTGAGTGGCCGAATTGCTTTGCATGTTCCTGCTGAAGCTGCTTCGGATGACGGATTTTTTATTTTTAATAATATATATATATCTTTTTTTTTTTTTTTTTTTTACAGAGGAGCGAGTGTTAAATGGAAATGCGGATCATCTTTAATTTACCAAATTTATGAAACCCCACTCAAAAAAAAAAGAAAAACTGTACGCCATGAATAAGTTAGAAGTCACCGATCGGCCTTTCTTTCCAAAGATGGAGTCTTTTCTTTCTTTCCTTTTTTTTTTTTTTGCGATAGCAGCTACTTGACGGACACACCACGAGAGAGAGATGAAAGGAGATGAAAGTTCCGCGCCTTACAAGTAGGTTGAGAAGTTTTTCGCGGCGCGTGCCAAGGCTCATCATCCTCCGGCGGAGGCGGGATGATCATCCTAAATATTGAACTGGCTCATCTCGAGGCCGCCGGGCCGACCCGCTGCGTTCCGACGGTTCAGGCGGGAACGCCGACGGCGTCTCTCGGTTTGGTCTCCGTTGTCGGCTCTTTCTCCTTTTAATCTCCGCCTCGTATCGCGCCGCCATTAAATGCTCCATTTAGTTCATGAAAGGGAAGGAGGTAGGTATTGCTTTTTAATAGCACGGACCCGGGGCCTGGAAAATGCGGAATTTGTGCTTTGTCTTTTCCTGGCGATGAGGAGAAAAGTGGGATTTTCGACGCGGCGACCGTGCCTTCCGCGCCGCGGAGGTATTCGCTGAGAAACAATCGGTGATGGAAAGAATGTTTTGGATCACTTTTAACTTTGAGGGGGGATTCTGATTTTTATTCCAACTATAGTATGGATTTTCTAGTCATACGTTAGGAAGAACACACCTTTTTGGAGTGATAATGTCGTCCAGAAAAAAAACGTATAAGGTAGTTAGTGATATTTCAATAGCAATATTATACATTTTTCTGGCTAAAAGTATCTGAAACGCAAACGCCAGCACGCACACATGTGATTGAGGTCTCATTAGAACCGTTTCAGACGTCTTGTCGTTGGAGTTTGACCAATACCGTTATACATTTGGAGCAGAAATGAGTGAGAAACTGTCGTAATTTAATTCGTCTCAGGGGCAGCTCAGACAGTTTGTGGTCCAAGTTTGATCCACTTCAAATGAAGTAAGAAACAAGTGGAAAAACTGTTGCCAATCTACCGGAAGTAGCCGAACGTTGGTGGAGAGGGTGGGCTGCGGTGGTGGAGCTGGCTGGGGTGGTGGAGCGGGCCGCTTTGTGACATCATCATCCAATTTGTTATATATGTGCAGGGTGTGGCTCTAGGGGGGCTTGAGCATGGGGGGAGGTGGGTGGTGCACTGCAGCCTAGACTCCATTGGTGTGTATTGGTTGCTTTGTGCAGGATCTGCACCGGGTCGAGACAAGAGGAAGCCGATGTTGCGTTCCATGGGAACTCAGAAAATTGTAACTTGTGTTGGTAGGAAGTAATGCTGCGTTCCATTGAAACTCGGAAAATTGTGATTCGGCTCAATAGGAAGTGATGCTGCATTTCATGGGAACTCGAAAAACTGTAATTTGTGACTGATGTGACTGACCTGGACCCCTTGCATTGCTGCCTGCAGCTATATTTATTATTATTATTATTATTATTATTATTATTATTATAATTATTATGGCTACATTTTCTATGCCTAATTAATACATGAAAATAGAGAAACCATCATGTCCATCAATACCGAACAATGAGTTGTTTCAACAAAATTGATATCAACTTTCTTTTTGGAAACAACCAGTAAATTACATTAGCTGTACCTTTGTACAGCTTCCCTTGTACAAAAAAGTTATCCTTTTATTGCTTAAAATAACTGAAATGTCGACATATCTCAAACCAAATGTTTTTTATTGAATATTAAGCAAGACTGTGCTAGTATCATGCCTAGTTTGCCGCTGTAATGTAAAATTATATTGGCCCAATATTGGCCCCCCACGCAGCCCAACCCAACACAGGCAATTATACCTTAACCAAATAGACAAACAAACAAATAAATGAATAAACTTTAAAAGAGTGCATGTGATATCCTCCCAGATTCCATTCTAAGTAAGAAAGCAGAGGTGTGTTTGCGTATAATAATGTTTATGATGAAGAAAAACAAAGAGTGTCTGGGACAAAGAAAGCAGAGCATATGCTTATCCAAGTGAATTCTTAAGAGTGTGGGTGTAAATGTGTGTGTGTATATGTGTGCGTGTGCGTGTGCGTGTCTGCGTGTGTGTGTGTGTGTGTGAGAGTGTGTGTGCGTGTGTGTGTGTGTGTGTAAACCTACCTGTGTGTGTGTGTGTGTGTTTCTTTGTGTGTACCCAGTGTGCGTGTGCTTAATGGGAAGCAGTCACAGGGCTGCTGACGGCTCCATAAAGGAGCCTTTGAATGGCTTGGCTCTGGTAAATTCATAGCAGATGTGAAGGAAAGAATATCCGCCCGGGTTGAGTGGCCCTTCACTGCGAGGCGACAGGAGCCCAATCCAGGGGAGGCCAACCCACGGCAGACGGGAGCCAGGGGGGGAAGATAGAGACACACTTTAGGGTGAGTTTCATTGAGGAGGCGGGGCCGGCCGTACGGACACACTGAGGATTCCTTTTTCCTTTGAAATACAAAGGCACACTTGCTTCTGAATTCACAAGTAATCGCCTGTTTCATGTTTCTGCGCGATTCTCAGAAATCGGGAAGATCCGATTTGCGTGGACGTGTTGCGGCTTTCTTTTGAAAGAATATAATCCCAACCGGAGCGATGGCCTCTACGGATCGGAACATGGCCCTTGGCTCTCTCTGGACCCAGGGAGTCTGGAGCCCTCTGAGGCCAGGCTTCATGCCACCTTTCCTGGCACTGACTGACGCCAGAAGTGTGTGTGTGTGTGTGTGTGTGTGTGTGTGTGTGTGTGTGTGTGTGTGTGTGTGTGTGTGTGTGTGTGTGTGTGTGTGTGTGTGTGTGTGTGTGTGTGTGTGTGTGTGCGTGCGTGTGTGTGGAGGGGGTACTGGCGCCTCACCCCCAATTAACGTCCTCTCACACTGCGAGCATGGCCAGGTAACACAGGATAGGCGGCAGTCTCTCCGGAGGAGGGTAGGAGCCAGTCCCTGAGTGATGGCCGGGCTCGGGGCCCTCGGAGTCAGGTCGGGTCAGAGCCATTACCGCAGCCACGGGTAGCACAGCCCTGTCAGAGCCGCGACCCTCAGCCGAGTGCTCGTTTTTATTTTTTGTCACAGACCCACGCGCTGTGTGTGTGTGTGTGTGTGTGTGTGTGTTAGAGCATGAAAAGACCGGCATCCGAATATACAGCCTTAGTTTGACATCGTCGGACCCTTTCCAGGCTCCCGCTCCTCGAACGTGACGAGGCGATTTTTATTTTAAGAGATAGCACATTCTTTCCGTTGTAAATAACAAAAAAAAAAGCCAGAGTATAAATAGGAGACGCATTAAAAGCGGAAATCGCAAATCCATTCATGATTTAATAGTCCCAAGCGTTCCACTGCCGGAGGTTAATTTCCCCGTTGTGACCAGTGGTGGGAAATGTTGCACCACTAAGAAGTGATGTCTCAACGATACCAAGAAGTCACTTTCCACGAGACGGCCAGTGAAATAACAAACAAATATTTGACGGTCCCCGACTAGATTGTATTTTTAGGATATGTTTTTCTCCCCGCGCTATTTTAGTTTTTTGTTTGTTACGTTTTGTTTTGCTGTTGCCAATTTGATTTTCCCGACGCATCCCAGCAAGATAGGGAAAAAATAAATACAAACGTGAACGATTCACTATTCTAAATACCGATAGCATTTACGAAGAAAAGCACATAGATGAAAGACAATCCAAGATAACCAGAAAGATAGCCAAGAAAGCCAGAAATGAAGATAGATAACGATGAAAAAACAAGTCAAGCATATCAAAATTCCCCTTAGACATTGCAAAGAAATGTCAGTTATTTCAATTAGTTATTATTGGGACTGAAAAACGACGCCAGCAATAGACCTCATGAGGGTTCATGTCCCGCGGGATCGATACATGGCATAAATCAGAGTTTTTAGTACAGCTGGCACAGAGTGCAATGCCCTAAATGTACCCACTGGATATTGTTCCCGGTAACTATGAAATGCAGCTTTTATAAGCAGCCAGCAACACGCCAAGCACCAGAGCAGAGCTCGCTTGAGAAGGGGCCAGGCTTGCCGAGAAGGTGCTGTACTAAGTGGATTTTGGTGAAAGCAATACGGCCTCCCGAGCTGTGTGTGTGTGTCTGTGTGTGTGTGTGTGTGTGTGTGTGTGTGTGTGTGTGTGTGTGTGTGTGTGTGTGTGTGGTGGGGGCGCAGCGGGCAGTTGTCTGTGACCTGGGGTGTTCCGTCTGAGTGCAACTGAAAACAAACAATAAGAAAAGAAACTTCACACCCTCAGCACCTCCTGAGAGGTTGGATTTCATCCACGGCCTCAACTGCTCTCCATCTGCACGCATCTATGTACTGTATGTATGTATGTATGTATGTATGTTTGTATGTATGTATGTATGTATGTATGTATGTATGTATGTATGTATGTATGTATGTATGTATGTATGTATGTATGTATGTATGTATGTATGCATGTATGTATGTATGTATGTATGTATGTATGTATGCATGCATGCATGTATGCATGTATGTATGTATGTATGTATGTATGTATGTATGTATGTATGTATGTATGTATGTATGTATGTATGTATGTATGTATGTATGCATGTATGTATGCATGCAGGTACTGTATGCATGTATGTATGTATGTACGTATGTATGTCTGTATGTAATGTATGTATGTACTGTATATATTTACTATATATGTACTGTATATATGTGCTGTATATCTATCTATCTATCTATCTATCTATCTATCTATCTATCTATCTATCTATCTATCTATCTATCTATCTATCTATCTATCTATCTATCTATCTATCTATCTATCTATCTATCTATTTATCTATCTATCTATTCTCTAATAAACCTCCCCCTGTCTCCTGTCTCATCGCCTCCATTCATCGTCTATGTGGAGCTATAAGGGGATAGGCGGTGGGTTGTCGAGCATCGCTTTCACTTTTAATTAAAACTTCACACCCAAAGTCAGAATCACGCCCCCTCATATCAGTGTATGAAACGGGGCCGCCGGGCCAGATGTTTGCCTTGGTGAGGATAAATATCTAAGTGGCAGCTTTCTCTGTAAGGGAATCTGCTCCCTCTGTCGTTTTGTCGGATTAGCTGGGGTAAGGAAAACATGGGGATCGTGTTCTGTGTGTTTCCCACTCTCTGGCCATTCGGCATAAACACCCAGGGGTTTTTGGCCTCCCTCACATCCGCCCCTCACGGCTCCTCCGCCACTCACTCCTGCTCTGTCGCCCGGCTGGCGCGTTTGTTTTAGTAGCGTAGCCCCAGAAGAGTGTTTTGTTGTGTTGATGGTGTGTGTGTGTGTTTGTGTGTGTGTGTGTGTGTGTGTGTGTGTGTGAGAGGGAGAGAGAGAAAGAGAGAGAGAGAAAGAGAGAGAGAGGGAGAGAGAGAGAGAGAGAGCAGAAATGCTAATCCTTCTTTGCTTTGTCCTCGGCTGTTTAACACTTGCAAACTGGACTTGTGGAGGAATTCATGTAACTGTGAAGACTTTTACCCCCTATCTTAAGAACACACACACACACACACACACACACACACACACACACACACACACACACACACACACACACACACACACACACACACACAAACACACATGCACACAGAGGCGGTCCTAGTCATTTGGAGGCCCAAAGGCAGGACCAATGTGAGGCCCTTCACCACCTCACTCAATGCAAGCACGGCTTGTCAACACAAACTATTTAGAGGAGGCTCTAATTAGTGTCGGGGGTAACACGTTACAAAAGTAATGTTACAAATAAATAATAAAATATAATTTAAATAAATAAATAAACAAACAAACAAACAAACAAATAAACAAACAAACAAACAAATAAATAAATACCATTTTGAAAAGTTACTCGTTACAAATGTACCGCATTACAGTAATAAATTACTTTTGAGCAGTAACACAGCTGTATAAGAAGTTACTCATGTAATGTGGGTAATATCATTACTGTCAAGTAAGGCACGTTAGCACCCGAAATGAAGCGTTAACGTGGCAAAAAAATGCAATGTTATATAAATATAAGGGGTGGGTCGATTGATCACAGGGAGCGACTTATATCAGTTAGGGATATGGTGTTACGGATGTTTGCATTTTGCGTTTATACCTGTGAACAGATAACTCATGGTCTCATTGGGGTATATCCGCTGAACGTCATGATAAATACGTCGCGTGATCTGATTGGGCTCACGTGGTAGGACGGCCGCACATACGGCCCCGCCCCTAAGCTATGCCGCAAATCAGCGGCAGAACTGCTTTACGGCAATATTTGACGTCACGGTGCCTTCACGGTATCTGCACGTGGGAGCGAGCGTAAACAAACATGGACGGAGGGAACGTGGCGCTTTGGGAAATCACTCACTGGATGGATCCCGGTTTACAACAAATATAAAAACCAAAGCATTTTGTTTGCCAATCGCGGTTTTGTTCATGTAGAAGACATTTTATAATGCATTGTCGGACTTCTGCGCTTATTTTGGTGAGTAACTTTAAAGTGGTGTAACAAGTAACTTACTACCTGAAGAAAGTAATGTTGTAAAGTCAAGCAGTATAACTTTCAAATGAAAGTTACAAATTATATGTAATAAATGACATTATACAAGTAACTTCCCCCACACTGGTTCTAACTGAACCATTCAAACGCTCTTCACTCAGTTAGAAGAAGACAACGAGCCAAGAAAAAGATTAGGAATTTAATAAATACTATTTTAAAAGCGTGTGTGTTTAAAAGCGCCTGGAGGCCCAGCCTTCGCCTCAGGACGCTTTTAAACACACCCTTGTGGCGCTGCCTTTCAAAAGCTCCCTCTCGGCATCGAGCCCTCAAGTCCTCCGACTACTTACCTCTTTGAGCCACCGAGTCTTCGTCTCCGCCAGTCATCTGATTTACGGATCAATGGCGGTAACTTGAATGGCACTTATGTTGCCGCCTTTCAAAAGGGCACCTGGCGTGGAAACCCTCAAGTCCTCGTCCAACAACTTATCTCTTAGAGCCACTGGGTCTTATGAAGCTCGGTCGTCTCCTCCAACCAGTTGATTCAAGGGACAGGACTTGAATGGAAAAATCAGAACTTGAAGCTCTGATTGTTTTAGACCTGTCCAAAACCCATTGCGGGTATTGTGTTCGATATGTTCTGTTTTAGGACTAGATGTGGAGGAATATATTTTATCACAGCAATTATGGGTACTGTCATACAATATAAATTACAATGTTACATAATATCCACCATATTGAACAATGAATAATTTATCAGACTGGGTTGTGTACTCATGATAATCCTTGTAGCGCCAGGTTGATTTATGGTATGTAATGAATTCAGATGACATACATACATTTGGAATGTTGTGTTGTAGGCATGGACTAATATAAAAAAGCTACACCACACTTAACTACAATTGTAGTTAAGTGCCCACCAGGTCCGTGTTCACTCTGAGGGTCTCTAAGGGCTTCCCCCTCCCCCCCTAATTGTAATCATTAGGATACTTATAGGATGTGAGTGACGCACGGCGCCGATCGCTGGAGTGAAAAAGGAAAAAGTCTTTATTGATTCCACATGGAAAGACTATCTTTGACACCAAAATAAAAAAAACGTCCATCACTGCTTACACCAAGACAATGTTCATGAGGGTTTTCTACGTGAAGTGAGAAATTTATGTTCGTATAATAAACCTGGCAGAATATATAATGTACTAAATGTACCCACAGAATATACAGCATGCTTTGAAGCACACATATTTGCTGGGAACATTTAGTAAAATTCAGGGCTTTTCATAAACATTGTGTGACGTCCTTTATTATTTCTTGAACCAAAGCTGCCCATAATCCCTTCCCACATCAAGCTGTAGAGGCAGTGACTTGCTATATCAGTTTCTGTGAGGAAACTATTTTTGCATCTGTTTGATTGAAAAAAAAAAAAAAAAAAAAAAAAGCAGCTTAAGAGAACATTAAATTGCAAGAAAAGGGCCTTTCAATCGACGGAGCAGGTTAAAAAACACCCGAGCGAGACTCCACAAACAAAACACAGAGATGAAAAGCAGTGCGGACAGATAAGAGATGCCGGGAAAGGACTTATGACTATCAGGTATTTCATCAGGGCAGAATGAAGTCTGGCAGTTTGCTGAGCTCCTCAACACTCTTTGTAGTGGATTTGACAAATAAGATTTTAGAGAACAACAGGATGATGAAACACCACTGATTCTATTGTTAATTAAGGACAAAGCATTTGCATATTCTTTAGAGAGGAGGATGTTGATAAGGTGATGAACAAGTTGAAACTGAAATAAGGCTACACCCCCAGATAATATCAGCAATCCTGTTCTAAAATCCTACCCTGATGAACCGCATGCAACACAAACCAAATCCTAGTAATTCCTCAGAAACGGGTAGATATGGAGCTCAACCCTAATTCTTTCAGAGGTCAATGTGGTGCCATCTGGGCCGTATCCCAGGTTAACCACAGGGGTCAGTGCTCACGGTAATAGTATTCCCACTCTGCACTAATGAATGCCAAGGTAGCTGCCTGGAAGCCCCCACTCATGACACTGTGGCTACGGAAAGTCAGGATTTTGAGCCACCCATGTGGATTTATTTGCTAACAGGCGCAACCCGGAGATCCAACTAATGCGTCGAATCAGATGGATCAGCGCGAGGGTGGAGAGAAAAACAGCGGGACTTTTACTTCCCGAACCTAGAATTTTCCACCTCTAGAGCAGCACGCTGCCATCCTTCAAAATCCTTTCCTCAAGGGCGTTCAGACAATTTTCTAGATCCGGACGGCTCAGCACGGGAGCCAAAAACGAGATGGAGCGGAGGAGACCGAACGTGAGTCAGGTCTGATTCGATGCATTTTAGACGTGCTTCACTGAGTCGTCATTGACCTTCAGCTCAACAAACTCGGTATGGACTCTCTCGACATCTGGAAGGTTAAGCCGGGAAGGCTGATATGGCGGAGTCGCAGAATCGTTGGAAAACAGCGAGGGCACCTTATGAGGAGGTTCCGATCAAGAAGGCAGAACGGATCTTCAATCCCTCTGAGGTGCTACCTATGAGAGGGCGATGGATGGTCGTGGTCTTGTCTGTGTTCGACAGAGAAGAACGCTTGAGCAATGCTTGTTTGTCCACGTTGTGTCGTGTCGTGTTGTGGAAATGTTGTTTCAGAGTAGAGCACCTGGCTCAGTTGGATTCTGGTCTGGGGCTACAGTCTGGGCCCATTAAAAAGGCACTGGAACCCGCCGCCGCCGCCTCTCACATCCTCACACACCGTGTACAACTTAATGAGACTCCGTCCCGGGCTGTAAACAAACCCAGATGCAACCCCCAAAACACACACAGGAAATGTCTTATGACCATAACAACACGGAGATCATGCCAGCTCATGCGCGGTGCGGTGAGAGCGGGAAGGCTGATCCTTGCAGGTTTCGCTCCCTCCAAGTCCACAAGTGCTTATTGTGCCCGGGGAGCGGGCTGCATGCGGCGCTGCTGCTCTCGCTCTGGCTCTGCGCATGCCAAATCCTCGCCAGCCGCCAAGATCATCACGGTCCTTGCTGCCTTGCTCCTTTTCCAAAGCCTACAGTTACAGTATGTACACAAACCACAGTTTATTCAGTACGGTATTGAACCTGGCATGTAAGCACTGACACGCTACAATAGGAACAATGTCCCTACATAAAGAGTATCTCTCATGCAAAAGGTTTTGCTTTGGTTGGGGGTGGGGGGCGGGTGGGGGTGGTTAGTTGAGACCTTGACAAAAGATCCAGTGTGTGAGTGAGTGTGGCCCCAGGTGGTTCCCTTTACTACTAGACTGGCTAATGTACAGTGATCAGCCTAAGTCAACAGCCCCTGCCGGAAAAATGGCTTAATTGATGATCGGAAATTTTTCGGGGCAAATGTGTTTGAACTGCCCAGAGCTGTCCCGTTGAATTTTCTGTCTCATTTTGCCTGTGAAACGCAGACATCGCCGGGGCAACTCCGGCAGCTACCTAGCCACAGTGCGCATTGTGCCGTAGGTAGTAATGTGCATTGATAGACAGTAATTGAAATGTTAATTTGTAGGAACAGAGAACACAAACCAGGGCTCTGAATGTGGCGTACACCGTGGCAGACACACACACACGCACAGACACACAAACACACACACACACACACACACACACACACACACACACACACACACACACACACACACACACACACACACACACACACACACACACACACACACTCCCTGCCTCCACCAATGTACTGAATGTGCCAGTGTCAGTGTGGGGCGGTTGGTCTTGTTACAACCTTCTCTAAAGCTATCTGCAGCTTTACAAAGGCCCTTTAGGCCCTGTGGTCTGGAGAGGAAATTCACTCCCCAAAAACTCAATATGTGTCTGAGACTGGTACATCTGTCCCACGGGAACCACCCAATCAGTCCACCAGCACCACGGCCACGGTTGCTTATTCAGCCAGGCAGTCAGTCGGTCTGCTAGTCAGCTCGTAAGGCATTCCCGCTAGTCGCTCAATCAGCCGGTCATTAGGAGAGCTTTCGCAGCGAGGGCGCCGTTAACCCGCCCGCCACGGAGTTTAAGGCTACCTTAAAGAGGAACGACGGAGTACGAGATTCAATCAAGTCCGAGTCAATGCGGGGCTCACTCGCTGACTCGCCCTTCCTTTCTACGTAACTCTCGTTACCGAAGCGGTCCCGTTATTTTTGTGTCATCCGTGTTTAAAACAGCAAGGGTTTGGAAGGCTGTGCCGTCTGGAAACTGTGTGGCTCAAACCTGTCAAATAAAAAGAGAGAGAGAGAGAGAGAGAGAGAGAGAGGGAAGGGGGTGAGGAAAGACGCAAGGAAGAGCTTCAAATCTACAAAATCAAAGCGCTGCGAATTGCTGTTGCGAAAAAAAAAAAAAAAAAAAAAAGGATCCTCGCCGACCCAACGAAGATCAGTGGATGCGGGGGTGCGGTGGGCGGGGGCTGCGCCTCGTCTCTCAGAACACAGGCCCGTGGGGCGAGCCTTTGATGGGTTGAGCGTGACATGAGCACATTTAGGACGGGCGAAGCGGCGGCGGTGTGACAGCCGCCTCGCCTGCCAGGCGAAACCCGGCAGCTCCGCTCCGTCACCGTACCTGTTGACAGACGTGGCCCTCGCTTGTTAATCACACAGCTGTCGTGCTCTTAATGGTCGCCCCGCAGCAGAGATCCGTGACGTTTTTTTTCCCAACCCCCTTTTTTATTTCTGCGTGCTCGCCGTGGATGAAGGCGCGCTCTTCTCCAACACGCGTCGGAAACGCCTCCGATCTCCACGCGGTTACCGCGACTCAACTTAGCCCCAAAATGTCTGCTCGCAAAGTCGCAAAGGGGACGCGGCGGTGATGCCGATTGGATGTCGCGATCCGCCATGGCTCTCTCTCTCTCACTCTCTCTCTCTCTCTCTCTCTATCTCTCTCTTTCTCTCTCTCTCTCTCTCTCTCTCTCGGGGCCCGTTCCGGGGAGCTGCGTGCGCCGCCATTCGAGTCAGTCAGCGCCGGCGCCGGCGAACAAGGGGGGGATGTAAAGAAGCTCCGACACGGAGAGAAAAGCTAGAGGAGGTTTCTGGGCAGAGCCTACGACTCTCATATCCTGTCCTTCTCCACTCCCTTTCTTTAGAGTGTTTCTAAAAGCAGGCCCTGCACGGTTTTGTGTTCTTTGTTGATGTTGTTTTCAAGGCCCCCACCACCACCGCCACCCTCCACCCCCCGTCCTTTGTAACTCCTGCTCCCTCTCTTTCTCTGGGGAGAGACTCTTTGGTACAAGAGATTAGAGCGGGTGCTGCCTAGCAACTGAATAAAAATGGCAGCTACAAAAGAGGCGCACTCGCACTCCAACGTCTGACCTACATAATCCCAAGCCTCTGATCGTGCAACATAACAACACGATGAAAGGCCCGCCATGATTTAACCCTCAAACAAATACTTGCCGTCACTGACCCCCCGGCCCAGGGCGCGATCTCGCCCGCCGCGCCCACACCAAAGGGGCGACTCCTGAGATCCCGGCGGCGTCTAATTGGGGAGGAAGAGGGGGTCGGAGGACGCCACTGGAAAACGGGATGAATGTATTTCGGGAGGCGGCAAAAACAGTGGCAAAGGCGATTAGCGGTGATCACAGCGACGCCGTGCGCTTCAGAGGCAGCGAGCGAGAGACGGGGAGGGAGAGTGGCAGAACCTCCCTCCATTCACCGTTTCATCCCTCACTTCAGCCACGGGCAGAGCGAGCGCAGGAATGAGCGCAGAGCGATGGGGAAGCTTTCATTCTCTCTCCTGCTGGTTGATCAAAGGAAGGGGGTGGGGGAGGGGGGAGGGATGCATCAGAAAAGGTGGAGCAGAAATCCGTAAAAAAAACAAAACTTTTTCTCTCGTCGCCGACTCAATCTGCGCTGTTTTTCCTTTTCCCTAATTGGGCAATTCGTGTTTTTCACATTCGATTTTTCCCTTCGTCCTGAAAACTTACACATTTGACCAGTTTGAACACGAACGTGGACTTTTTGCGATGGCGGAAAAAATTAGCATTTATTGCATTCGACCCTGGTTCTATTCTGACTTTTGCCTCAAAATCAATACTTCTATATCTTAAATACAACTCTAATTTCTCATTTATTAAAAGCTGGGAGGTTTTACAACTAACTCGTCGTGGTCCTGCCTCAACTCTCGCTTGAAATGGAAGAACAGGGGGGAAAACATGAAGGAAAAAGAACGGCGCAGAAAAGCTTGAAATGTACATTCGCGGCTCGCTTTGAGTGCTCGCCCGGCTTCCAAAAATGGAGGAGAATGTGCCTCTATTTGGTCAGTTTACTCTTATTGCGTAAACATTTATAGATGCCTTGCTGTTATTTTATAACACATCGCAATATTATTATGAAAAGCAAGTCTCGGTGGATGACATCACCGAGGAACTGCGGCGCGGGTTTTCCCTCCGAAAAACCTTTAAAAAAGTCTGAAACGTCGGGAAACGGGGTCATTGCTCTGTCTCGCAACGAAAATGAATCTGAAAGAGCGCTTTCTTTCTTTTTTTCCCGGGGCTTGTAAACAAATTATTCTCCTTCAATTATGTAGTATCATGCATGGATAACAGTCAGTCAAGGTCTGCTTGCAAGTGTGTGTGTGTGTGTGGGTGCGTGCGTACGTGTGTGTGCGGGTGTGTGTGTATGTGTGTGTGTGTGTGTGTGTGTGTGTGTGTGTGCGCGCGCGCGCTCGGGGGTGTGATTAGATGTGCGTCTCTATCTTCCTTGTTCCGGCACACCGGGCGCCTGATGGGAGGCCAGTCGTGAGGGGTGGTGAGCTGTGTGAACTCCGGTGCTCTCTGACTGCTGCATTTTCATGGAAAGCATCTCTTTGGGGCACTGCAGGTTTTCAATGTGCTCATTTACACATCAAAACAGCACAGGAAAGGGATAGTGCAAGGGGGTGGGGTGGTGGAGTGTAGCGGCGGAGGGAGGGCAGGGTAATGAAGGATGCTTTCTTTTCTCCCTTTTTCCCCTTAGGGGTGGGTAGGGGGTTTAGGTCCGGGGGGGGGGGGGGTGATGCTGTAACGATCCCCCTTTAATCAAACCCATGACCAGATGGAGGGATATCCACTCACATCGGCAGACAAAAACATTGTGTCAGCAGCACGGCCGGGTTGGGTACTTAGCGCCTCTAACCCGCACCACATACCACCTTTTGATAGAAAACAAATCATATTAATCCACGACGATTACAGACGGATCGCGCTGCTTCAGTGGCAATAAATACGTCGCTCGCCCCGCGATGAGCGCAACGGCAAATTCTGCCGACACCCCGGCCGGGAGAGTTCGGGGAGAAAATATTCAGTTCTTACCGAGCGGATGGACCGATACGGCCCAGTTGGGCGACCGGCTCTCACACTTTTTTTGACCTTTGGCGGCGGAGCAGAAGAAAAACACGCGAAAAAAAACACTCCGAGCCAAGCTAAACCCCGGAGAGCGAGACCGCGGGTGTGTCCGGAATGGCATACTATGCGCTCCCTGTTCGTACTGTAGTATGTGAGGTAAAGGAACAATGGCCTTTTTGGACGTATTTTATTACCACACGCTTGTCAGCATAGTGCGTAGTGTTCGTAGATACTACAGACTACAATGTACCCTGTCATTCTGGGTCCTTTCACACACTATATCCTATGTATTATACCGTACTATGCTTTCACACGTACTAAACACTAATTTAGCCTACAAATAGTATGCCATTACGGATGCAGTTTAGAGTCTTATTTACTCATGAAATTACTTAGTGGTGGGGTGGTGTCTTCTGGACCGCGGAGCCTCTGGTCCGGTTGGTTGGCGCCGGTCCAGCTGCAGCGGCGGCGGCCTCAGGTGTGTGCAGTGGAAAGGTGTGCGGTGCGTCTGCCCTGCACCGGCGGTCACCGCTCCGGCGCCAGGGGAACCGCTCGAGCACAAACAAACAAACCGTGCTTTCTGGACTGAAGCGGCCTCGCTTGCCTCTATCTTAGAGAGTATTGTGTGATTTTTTTTCTTTTTTCCCCCTCTCCGAAGACGGAATACCGCTACTAAAAATAACTTGCCGGTGACCTGAAAAAACGTAAGCGCCGAAAAAGTGAGACGGTGGAACGAGAACAGAGCAAAAGGCTTTGTTCCAGCAAAATACTGTAGTAGCTGCGAAGAGCCTTATCGATTTATTTTGCAAACCTGCCATTGAAGTATTCAGCAAATAATTTGAGCACATACTTCCCGTTTGAGGGAATAAACCCTGAAAAACGGAAAGACCGCAATGAATCAAAGAGGTACAAAAGGGGGAATATAATGGTGAAAAGGAATGAAGGAAATGTGCCTCCTGCGTTATCCCTTTGTCCTCGACCCACCGCCGCGGGTTCCTTCCTATCTAATCAGCGTGGAGCTGAGTGCAGGTGGGACAGGCTGGTTTGTGTCTCGCGGAGCAAGTGTTTGGCCTCCGCGGGCCATGTCACTGGAGTGTAAACCGGAGAGGAAGCACGCGCCCCCGTTCAGGCGCCCATGAACTGGAACATGTGGTTTAAACACCAGCGACTGAATCCCCGCGCCGCCGGCGTCGTCCAAGCAAAACATGTCTTCATAATAGTTAAATGTGGCCCAGGGTGTCAGCCGCCAGAGCTGTCTGGTCCTGCCAATCCGTGGACAATGTCTCTCCACTGGCTGAGCAATGAAAACAAAAAGGGGAGAAGTTCGGTAGTTTAACCCACGCCTCGTTCTCAATAAGTGAGGAATAAGTAATTTCAGTAACTGGTGCGTTACACACATCCGCCAAAAAAAAGAGAAAACCCTCCACCAACTGGAAATGTGGTTAATTTACTACAGAGCCGATTTAAATGAGACTTTGATTTATTGAAGTGTGTGCAAAAAAAAAGTTAATGAATGTTGAAATGTGCAGGGAAAAGGCTTTGCCGCGCGTTTGAAAAAGTTTCCTCGACTCAATTTCAAGTAAACGGTGTGTGGGGTGGGGGGGGGATAAACTCCCGATCCGGTAGAAAATTCCAAACCCCGCTGAAAATAAACTTTGCGTCAAATGAAACGGCAACAACCTTTTACGCTCCGGAGATGCTCGCCGGACTGTGTCTGCCTTCGGACTGAAAAGAATTCCTGTTCCCGCGGCCTTCCGGGAACGTCAGTGATGCAGCGTACGAAAACAAGCTCGTCCGTCATCGTGTTTTTCCATGGGGTCATTCCCCGTAAGATGGAGGCCACACCGCACACAATTACACAAAGACATAATAAACAATTAGCTCCACTGTCAAACGCTCGCTGCGAAACTATAGGTCGCGGCCGCCAACGCCGCTGCAACTGCCGCCGCACCGTCTATTTAGTTTGTGATTCAATGGAATAAAAATCTATTTTTTACTTCCCCGCGCCTTCATCCATCTCATATGAAAGGGACGGGATGGATATTTTCATTCTGGAGATCGTCGCGATCAAAGTCAAATATATACCGTGTACGTGGGAAGGTTTTTTCCAATAATGAAGACTTGAATGTGTATATGCTGAACAGTAAACATCCAATGTCAATAGGACGTTCTAGTTAATGTTTTTTTTTGTTTTTTTTTTGGAATTGACAGCTGACACGTCGCCCGCTTTGGACAAACGTACGCTGCTGGCGCCAAACTTAAAAGCCGCCGATGGATCAGTGCAACGGGGCTGAAATCGACTCCGCATTCGTCCGTCGAGATCAAAGTGCTATTTGCATGCGGATCAAACAAAACAGCGAAAGCGATGGGGGCACGAGGAGTGATTCGGGGGGGGAAGGATTAAAACATTAATTAAATACATTCTTCTGCAAACTGCTCCTGCGTTTTAAAGACGGCGATGATGATGATGATGATGATGACGGTTAATAACCCTTTTCATCACGGATTCTCTTTGAGGATTATTGTCGGGGACGCCTCCAGGACACACTTGGAAAACAACACGTTTGGCAGGGAGCCTCATTGTTGTGATGTGTGAACCGCGGCGCCGGAATCACAGGGAAACCAGCAGGGGTAGACGCCGGATTGGAGAAGAACTTTCATTTTGAGACAAATTATTACAAATTATGACTAAGGGGATCTCGCGAGATGCGTAGCAATACAGCCAGCAGCCGACAACAACAGCAACAATACACCGGGACGTAAGAGACTTCCACAATTTATTACACAATTTATTATGCTTTTATAAAAGGCACTTATTTTCCCTTGACCTTCAGTACTCAGGCTTTAACGAATGCCCCTAAACAAGTCCACCTGGTAAGAGCTAAAGTAAATTTAAATTAAATATATTTACAATAAATAAAACATCTATACAGATTTATACAATTAAGTGTGACACTTTTCTGGGATGAAAACGGGATCTCCTCAAACACCTCCCATGCAAAATTCTCTCTTCTTTGCAATACTGAGCATGTCTACTGCACGGAACACAATGTAACGGAAACGGTGGATAACAATACTGTAAATTTCCCTTTAAGCATTGAATACTGTTTATGATAGTTTCTCATACTGGGGCCTGCACAGTGTCCATTGGCAACAGCAGGGTAGTAAAGAACAGTTCAATTCAACCCAACTCGTCTCCTCCCATCAGTCTTTTTAGCAGCTCTTTACACAGGGCATCAGGGGTTGTGTGTGTGTGTGTGTGTGTGTGTGTGTGTTTGTGTGTGGGTTGCCTTTTAGTGTGTGTGTGTGTGTATGTGGCCATATGCACATTTCTGGGTACCCGCCTGTGTACCTACGTGCATCTCAGACGTGCGTGGGGTTGTCTGAGTGGGGGTCAGTCTTGGCCATGTGGAGCACCACGGCAGGGGACTTGTAGTGGCAGTGTGTGCTGCCACAGGTGACGCCACCGCAGGGCTTCCTGCTACTAGTCCTGTCCGCCAGCTTTCTGCTGCACAGCCCCTGCCAGGTCTGCAGCGTCTTGGAGCTCCACACCCACACGCCGCTGGTGATGCCGACCACCAGGGACATGAAGATCTTCAGCATGAACACGGCCACGGTCGGCACGGACGTGTCCAGCGAGCAGTCCTCGTTCCTGCGGCCAGGGAAAGACACGCACTTCCCCTCGAGCCCCCTGAACTTCCAGTAGTCCATGTTGAGGCGCTCGTAGAAGTAGCACACAATCACGCAGGTGGCGGGCACTGTGTAGAGGATGGAGTAGATGCCAATTTTCACCATGAGCTTCTCCAGCTTCTCCGTGTTGGTGCCCTCCGTCTTCATCACTTTGCGGATGTGGAAGAGCGCCACGAAGCCTGTGAGGATGAAGGAGGTGCCCACGACCAGATAGCAAGACAGAGGGATGAGGACAAAGCCGGTGAGGGCACCTGCGTCCAAGCTGCCCACGTAGCACAGTCCCGTCAGCTCGTCCCCAGCCACCTTCCTCATGGTGAGGATGACGATGGTCTTCAGAGCAGGGATGCCCCAGGCCGCCATGTGGAAGTAGTTGCTGTGGGCTTCGATGGCCTCGTGGCCCCACTTCTTCCCTGCAGCCAGGAACCACGTCAGGGTCAGGATTACCCACCAGATAGAGGAAGCCATGCCAAAGTAGTACAGTATGAGGAACACGATGGTGCAGCCCGTCGACTCCAGCCCCTCCTGGATTATGTACAGCTCACCGTTTTCCCGGTCGCAGGCGATGTTCTCAGCACCGGCTACCGAACGGATGATGAAGGCCACCGAGTAGACATTGTAGCACATGGAGAGGAAGATGATGGGCCTCTCAGGGTACTGGAAGCGATGCGGGTCGAGCAGGAAGGTCAGGACGGTGAAGGCGGTGGAGACGAAGCAGAGCGTGGACCAGACCGTCATCCAGATGAAGGCAAAGTCCTTGTCCTGCCTGGACCAGAAGACATCCACTGCTGAGGAGCAGCGTGGGGCGCAGGACTGGCTCTTCTCCACATACTGGAACTTCTCAGGGTTCTCACAGGAGCCCAGGCTGCCCGGGCGTCCGCTGACGCCCGGCTGTCTGGGCCTGGGGGGCACTGGGAGCATGCCCTCCCCTTTCTTGGTCTCCGTCCTGGTGTCATTCTCCGGGGCCTCCATGCACAGGGCGTTGGGGTCATTTCTGGTGGGCAGCTTGGAGCAGTCCAGTGAATCGGGCCAGGCGTAGTTGAACTTCTCCATGATGGGGGAGCACTTCTGCCGGGCCTGCTCGCACATGGGTCTGCAGGCGGGGATGGAGGTGGACACCTTGTCCGTGCACATGGGGGCGTACAGGGAGCAGAGGAAGAAGCGGAGGTGCGCGTCGCAGCCGTACTCCACCAGCGGGGCGAACTCGTTGAGCTTGATGGCAGCCTCCTTCTGGTTGTCGTGGTCCATGAAGTTGGGCATCCGGGTCAGGTTGTAGCCGATCCCCTGGCACATGGGGATGACGATGGGCTCGCACTTGGCCGGTCGGCCCCGCTCCAGATCATAGGAGCCGATCTCGAAGCTGGAGCCGGAGATGACCAGCAGGCACCACAGGAAAATCCCCGTCTTCAGCGGACACCCACCCGCGCTCATTTTCAGTCATATGTCAACGACGCAGCGGTCTTCAGGAGTAACGTCCACGGGCGGAGGTGAAAGAAGTAGAAATCGGGTCTCGGCCGCAAGAGGTAGATCCACACTAGTTCCCCATAACCCGCGTCTGGGTCCCGTTACAAACGCATTCCCACGTCCAGCCCTCGAACGAACTCACTCGCCGGAGGATTTTAATGTCGAGAAATGAGAAAGTCGACACTTAAAACAAGTACTCGGGAGGAAAAGAGATCCAGCGCGAGTCAGTGGCGAGTTTAAAACGGGTCTGTAGAGCGTCGGTAAACACGGAGGGTCCGCGCCGCTCTGACTTTCTCCGCCGCTTTCCACAGACACACTGAGCCCAACTTTGTGGCGCTTCCAGCGGGTTGGGGGCGGGGGGCTGTGACGCGCACACCAGGAAAACTATCAGGCATTCTGTCTTTTGGGGATCTTGCTCGCATACCTTAAATATCTATTTTAGGAGGATTGCTGCAGAAAGCATGACGGAATAGATACACCCAGCAAATGCATTCCATCACGCATTGGATTTTCTGTATATATATATATATATATATATATATATATATATATGTGTGTGTGTGTGTGTGTGTGTGTGTGTGTGTGTGTGTGTGTGTGTGTGTGTGTGTGTGTGTGCATGAGTGTGTATATATAGACACCCGCACGCACGCACACACACACACACACACACACACA
Organism: Zeus faber; assembly: GCF_960531495.2. Taxonomy (NCBI): domain Eukaryota; kingdom Metazoa; phylum Chordata; class Actinopteri; order Zeiformes; family Zeidae; genus Zeus; species Zeus faber. The sequence goes on from NC_137197.1 coordinate 7,021,531, forward strand.
CACACACACACACACATACACACACACACATACACACACACACACACATATATATACAATAAAAAATATGACAAAAAATGCCTATTTCTAATATAACATTTTAGGGATTTTTTGTGCAATTGTTTTCATAATGTAATGGGGCCGATTTTTGATGTGTCATTGCATGATTTCAATGATTCGCACACCGTGGACATGTATCAAGTCAGGTCGGCTATTGGTTTATATCACAAATATATATCACAAACCCACATTTCAGGTGGAAATCAACGGCCTCCCCTGGTCGGAACCACACGAATAGATCTGCATACATGATGTTGATGTTATTGGTCCCACTTGAATAAATGCTCGAGTTGTTAAACCTATTTCTTTTTAGATTTTCTCAATGTAAGATGTGTTCTTCATTTCTCCATTTTAACTTGATGGAACCTAAAAACCATAAAATATAGTTGTTTTTTTTTGTTTTGTTTTTTTATAATTACAGCATTTATTTAGCAGCATTTTTTTTTTATGTTGAATCAATGACTTTTTAATTAATAATTTTTCCACTAAAGCAGAATCAAGGACAGGTATGCTGACATTTTCAGTGTATACTTGTTATCAATTGCAAATAAAAATGGCACCTATTGGTATTGGAAGCGAAATAAATTGCTCTGTTGAACCTTGAAAAATAAAATTGTATTTAATTTCTTCACCCTATCATGAAAACAAAACTGCTCTCGGACAAGGGTTCTCAAACCTTTTTTATGGCAAGGCCCCCCTGGTGGCCTTGCCAGGATCCTCCGCCCACACACAATCTATCTGCAAAGTGTATATAAACGTGCTAAATATACATATACACATATTTATAGCCGCCTCAGTGAGGATGAGTATTAAGCATCTGTAAAAACTATATATATATATATATTTTAAAAAAAAGTATAAAAAACATTTCGTTGGGGAACCCCTGCAGATCGTTCCACTTGCGGGCCGCGGACCTCAGTTTGGGAACTCCTGCTCGAGGAAACGAGTAGGAATTGGAGGCTGAAGTGTTTGTGGCTGTGGAGAAGACTATTGTTTCCATCTAGTGGTTGGATATGGACGGCCAACAACTCCACTCCACTGACTATTTGATCTGAACAGGAGTGGAACCTGAGCATTCTGGCACCGAGCCCCAGAGCTGAACTGGCTGTCAACGGCATGACCACCTCCAGCCGGCCCCGCTGAAATTCTGTCTACTGAAGGAAATCGAACACTAGTCTGGTTGGAGGACTGGGTGGCACTAACTACTGGCAAGGTAAAAGTGTAGTAAAGATTACACCACAGGTCATAATTCAATTATATGTCAAGGTTTGAAAAATACCTATAGCTTTGTGCCACACGCTGCAGGAACAAAAGGTGTATTTACCGTCGATTTAACCGAATAAATCCTGTTTTCTTACGCTCTCTCAACGACAAATTGAGGCAGATGAAGTCCGCATGCTGCCGTATCAGATCTGGCATTAGGTGAAAGCCCTCTTTCCCTGAGCCTTTAACTTCAAATTAAGCCTGATTGAGCAAAGGAGAAATTGCATTCCAGGCCCCGGAGATGATATCTAAATCTACGTCAGCGCCGAGCCTTTGGGTGAATCGAACCGAGCGAGGCTGACTGAAGCCACATTACCGCTCGAGCAGCCCTCTCCGTTGGAACGTTTTAAGTTCACACTTCAAAGACGCCGGGGCCCTTTGGAGTGAGCCTTGGAAGCTCGATCGTGCCCTTAGTAGGCCAAAGATTACTATCAAAAAAAGACCTCTTTCTTCAGGTTTAGCGGCACTTATCAAGAAGCATTACCATCCTGGCGAGATCCCCCAAACACCCCGCCTGCCACAGCTCATCTCGGTGGGAATAGATAGATGAAATGAAAATGTCTGGAGGTATACGATATACGTGTGCACGCCTTTACTCGGCCCGGATCTGCGTTTCGTAAGGACAACAGTGAATAAATAAAACAATTCAAAAAAAAGTGGAATCGCCGTAGCGCGAGCTTGTACTCCACCCCCCGCCCAACCGTCTGACTCCGTGGCTGTTATTTCACGACTTCCACTGCATTACGTTGAAACAATGTTAATATCCGCACGCAAGCGCGAGCAGATTCAATTTCACATGAAAAAAAAAAAAAAAAAAAAGGGCGTTTTTTTTTCTTCGGATTTTTTTTGGCAGGATAACCCTCAAGGCCGTTCATGGAGCTGCGCACGTTAATAATTGGTTTCCAGTGATAGGTTTATGGGGGTACAGAGCCATTGATTAGTTCTGGAGACGCGAGGTCTGACCACAGCCCGGTCCCGTATCACTACTCGTAGAATGTGTATTTGTGTAATCTCTCTTCTGACCCGAGAAAAAGAGCCGTCCAAGCGCGTAGGTATATGTTTCGCTTTGACCACTCTGCCTCCCCCCTGCAAAATGATTTGTTTTTCGAAACGTTATTACTATTTTTCTTTGTCATTTGGGTTCCAGGAAATGGAATCCTTTATTTCTCTTTGCCATTTTTTCCCCCTCGACCGACGCATGTCGAGGCGTCGTGCGTTTCATTGCCGTAACTAAACCACCGCCGACGCGTCTTTGATTTCACGCGTTCATCAGCCCGGCGTGGTCCTCGTAATTACAAACCTCGTACGTTATTGGTTATCGTGTGTCAGGTACACAGCTATAAACATCCCGGGAGGAACAATGGCCGACGGCCCCCACCACCCACAACCCGACTCTCCCGGAGACACTGGCTGTTTAACCGTGTTATGGGTGTAACAAGAGACACCTCACACTCCCAGCAGCGTCAAACTCCCTCGGAGGCCCAGGATGAAGACCGATCATCGAGGCTCGGGGGCCTGGTCATCGCGCCTTTGTTCATCGGGTGTAATAGCGAGGCCCTCTCCTGCGCTCAACTCACACGCGATAAATTGTCCAACCGAAAAAGAAAAACGGCAGAAAGAAAGCTATAGCGACAAAAATATGCGATAAAAAAATGCGCTTTAAATGTCTTATAAGATAAGAGGAGATGAGATAAGATAAGGTGAGATGAGATGAGATGAGAGGAGGCGAGATGAGGTAAGACATTTTAAGATAAATTATTGCTTTGTTGTTCCCCCGAAGAAGGAAAACTCCGGCGTTGCGGCAGCTCAATGGGGAAGCATAAAGCACAGAGTAACAGCAGGAGAATGTACGTTGTTATCTCATTTTGAGTACAAACCAAGACCATATTTTAATCTCTCCCGTCTGCGGCGTGGTTCTCCGATAGTTCAGCAGAACGAAAAAAAAGAAAAAAGGGGGGGGGGGGCTATTCCTGTCGTGGTTCCAGTTCATCTGTGTTTCCCATCCTCCCACCGTTCTTCTGCAGAGGGATAATGTCCTTCGCAGCCCGCGGTGGCAGGTACAAGGAATGACGTCGACGCTGGATGAACGCATCCAAAAAGATCAGCAGCTCATCCAGGGAATAATCGCCGCGAAACCTCGTGTCCCGACAACCAGATTTGAATGAAAAATAAACCAATAAACAGAAAACTGTAAATCCTCTATTGAGCTTTGAACCGAATGATTTCACTTTTGTAACCTGCGAAACCGAGGAACCTGTCGTGAGTTCGGGTTCTTTTCTTTCCATTGACCGTGACACTGCACAACATAACTTTATTGCGTAACTTCACATATTATCGCTTGCGTATCTGGTGGCGTTTGCCAGAACTTAGTACACCAGGAGACAAACATGGCGTCCAAATCTCGGGGGCCGCCTCCTCGGAGGCGAGGGCGACTCTGCATGCAAAGTCCCCCGCCAAAGAAATGCTCAGAATGTGACACGGCAACAAGGGGGAAAAATATTTTGGAGGGATTCTGAAAAATAAACGGGACCCCGTCGGCTTATGTAAGCGGCGTCTATCAAAAGGATCAACTGTATCCCGACGGCAGAACACAAGTACGTGTGCGGTATCACATTCTGTCGAGGAAAATAAAGAGATCCATTTTAAGCTTTCAGCAAACATGGATTCTAATCCACAACCTTGGCCCCCAACGCTTTCCGCCAGCCCGCTTCAAAGTCAAAGAAACAAGTTGTGTATACGTGCGTATAGGCACACATATGTTTTGTTTCCCCGCGAGTGTGTCTGTGCGTTTGCGTTTGCGCGCGCGCGCGTGTGTTTGCGTGTGGGCGCGCGCGTGTGTGTGTGTGCGCGCGCGACCGTAGCGCTTGAGTAATTGTGCAATCATATAGGAGGTCTAATGCCGAACAGCTCAATTTGTAACAGGCAACCTTCCTCCCCTTTGTTTTGGAAAGCCGAAATTTCTGGGCACACTCGCGTCCACTCTGGTGTCCTTGGGGAGCAATGCAATTGAAAGCAATACTACTGTGTGGTCATACAACCATAGCAGCGGGCAGGCGGGGGGCGGGGGGGCGGCGTTGGAATGGCTGCAGCTCGGCGGAGGGGGGAAAGTGGGGTCAGAGGACTTAGAAGAGTTTAAAGATAACTCCTTTAGCGGAGGACCACCTCGACCACACGACGTGCGACATGTTTATCGCCCCCTCCCCCCTTTCAAATGATTCACATGGGTTTTCTGTGGGAAGATAGGACGGAAAAACGCACAGGATTTGCCTTTTGTTTGATTATTTCCGAGCTTGTCGAACTGGAGAAGATGTGATATACTGCTTTCCCAGAATATGAATTCTGAGCAGGCGTCCTTCATCGCTGAGCTCAGGGGTCGATTACATTTCGCTTCGGGTCGCGGTGCGGCGAGCGAGCGACGTCGGGCGGGTCAGGCGAGGGACTAAAATTGGACGGGAGGGAAAGGAGCCAATGAGGTTAAAGGAATAAGTAACATATCTGACTGGAAATACCACTAGCAGTTGCCATTTCTCCTTTTGAAATCTGTCAGTGGGCTTTAGAAATTGAACGATTAAGGGAGAGAGTCGAGCAAAATGTGGTCAAATTTCCACTTTGCCAAGTGAGGAAGTGAAGAAGAGACAAGAGATTTTTATTATTATTATTGTTATTATTGTTATTATTGTTATTGTTATTATTGTTGTTGTTGTAATTCTTCTTCTTCTTCTTCTTCTTCTTCTTCTTCTTCTTATTATTATTATTATTATTATTATTGTTATTATT
>NC_137197.1:7029130-7039130 GCF_960531495.2 Zeus faber
TAATTTAATTTAATTTAATTTGATTTTATTTTATTTTATTTTATTTTATTTTATTTTATTTTATTTTATTTTATTTTATTTTGTCTTATTTCACAAGTCAAAGCCAGCAATCCAATATCTTGGTAAAAATCTTCAGTTTTATTTTTCTTCATTTTTTTTTGTATTTCACAAGCCAAAGCCAACAATCCAATATCTTGGGAAGATTTTTTTGCTTAAATTAGGACAGCAACAAAGTGTGGACAAAGTGCTTTGGGACAGTATCTATTGAGCCACACGATACAAGCGCTGCAACCGGCCAACAAAAGTAATCTCTTTCGGGACCAGGCAACTCCACTCAGTGCAACCAAATCCCACAACGTAGCAACTTTATTCTCGAAAACCTCCACATTTTTCATTGACCACGCCCACCGGAGGTTTCCCTCCATTCCCGTTGGCTGCCATAATCAACAGTCGTGTGTTACAAGGTAATGGTTGTTAAGGTGTAAGGCTAAACCTGCACTCACAGCCGACAGCTAATAGGCTCATCCATCATGGAGGCAATGAGACAGGCCCGTTCGCTCTCTCTCCCTCTCTCTCTCTCTCCCTCTCCTTGCTCGGCCTCAGTGTGAGCTGACCTCGCTCGGCCAACTCCCGTGCCCAGACACACGTACCCTTAAAGCGAAAATTATTGGGAAATTCTCCACCGAGGTATCCATTCTTTATTATTCCAAGTGAACAAGGGGTCCCTTCATAGTCACCATAATTTATCCAGTGTCTCATTTCGGAATAATAAGCCCAGAGACGAAGCGCAAGGAGTGAGAAGGTCGCTGTGGTTTGAAGCCCTCCAAACCTCAGGCCTCCCCATTCAGGGAACCCAGACCAGCGGGTCATGAGGAGGCTTATTCATCTCTGGCACTGCTCTGACAGGGGTAAAAACACCGGCCTGTCAGAGGGACCCTTTAGCAAACCTCGCATTCTTACACATCACCCCCCCCCCCCCGATATTTTGTTGGCTGTGGTTTGCAGAGCGTTTTGTTTCCATGGCCCGAGGTGGCGATCGCTCCGAGTGAGATAATATATTACTGTGCGGTCCCGTTCCGAATCTGAACGCGCCATGAATCAGCAAAGACGCGGATTACACATTTTGGACTCGGCGTTGCATCGTGAAGATGTCTCGTGATCGCACATTGGGGCACCAGGAGTTGGATATAATCAAAGCATAATTATAACAATAAAACATCCATGACGTGGGGACTTGTACGAAACTCCTCCAAAAAAACCCTGATGCTTTTTTATCCAAATGTGTAGCCGAACTTCAAGTTGAGTTTTAGCCCGTTTGACATTACCCCCCGACCATTTTCCTGATGATAGCTCCCATTTTTAGATTTTTAATGTGGTCTCTATTTTCGTGGGGACGAGGTTTGGAAAACTTCAACAATACGGTGAGGAAACCTTCCTTCGAGTGATCTCCCGGTCCGAGACAACTACGGTCACGGCGTATTTTTGTCAAAATGGACTCATTTTTAACCGTATTTTCTATTTGTTCATCGTTTGAAAGGTGGAAGAGCCATTTTCTTGAATGTTTCCAGCTTTAATGTCCTCTTAATTTTTGCATGGTGGCTGGCACACACACACACACACACACACACACACACACACACACACACACACACACACGCACACGCGCACGCGCACGCACGCACGCACACACACACACACACACACACACATACATAGGCAGACAGACAGGCAAACACCCAAACACACACAGGCATGTGTCTTGATAGTAAAAAACAAAAAGACCCTTTTGATTTCGGCCCCAAGTGCTATACCTGAACGTCTGTGTGTTTTTCCCTAAAGCAGGAAAATCATAAAAAGCCCAGGTTCCTAAATTACTGTCACTCAAAGGGTTCCTTTCTCTCGGCGGCGCTGCGCTCGCCAGCCCCACAGACTCCGGGCCCTTCCTGCTTCCTGCTTCCAGCGGCAGCAATGGGGGCTTTCTCTTGTTTCCTTGTGCTGGCGCTGCTGGATAAACACACAGCCTCCCCCTCGTATAAAGGCCCAATTCTTCTCCATCATGTTTAAATATGGATACAAAGAGAAACTTGTATGATAATTTTTGGCATATGGTGGCAGCAGCCAGCAGTGGGGGTGGGGTGGGGGGAGGGTGGATGGATGGATGGGGTGGAGGTGGGGGCGGAGGTGGGGGGGCATCAGGGCAGACAGTGTTCTGCCTTATTCGGATACACGCCTCCGATTTGGATGCGGTTTCTTAGTGTTTCATGCAGGTCCAGACCCATGCAGAACGACGGGGTAGTCGCAGTCGAACGCGTCTGAAAATGTGCTGCCACGCAACCCCCTCCGAGTGTGACGCAGATGTTGTATAAGCGTTATCGGGAGACGGGCTCGGTGTTTTCCTGTTGTTTGGGGGTGGCATGTGGAAGGAAGATATATGAACGGGAGCGCATCTGTTCCCCGCCAGCGCACAAATAACTTTCGTCCTGGGTTTGGTTGAAGGAGTGATGGGAACGGAACACAGGGCCAGGATCGTGGGCTGGAACATGCCGGAGATGACACAGATACTCCGGCGGATATCTGATGGCCCCGCCGATAGCATCTCCGCGGCTCACGTTTCGCCCGCGGTGCCAGCAGAACCGCAAGGGCACGTCCCACGTCCCTCCCAGGAGGGCGACCACCATCGCCGCATACAGCCCTGCAAGAGCACCTCAAAAGACATAGTCCGGAAAAGAACAGCACTTAAGGCTTGTTTCTGCCTTTTCTTACCCGTGGTTTGAGAAGGAGGTTATCCTTTATTTCAGGCCGCAGGGCAGAACTTTGCCTTCGTTTTTCCATTTCGGGGGTATTGAAAAAGGCTTCGGGCACGCCATCAAACCTTGAAACCATAGGGATGAATTGAACTCATTTTGTCTTCTCTGGGAGCTCCGGGGGAAACGGAGGAGGAGACAAGGCGTGAGGGCACCTATCAGGACCGCCGGGGGTGCTTGTTCCCTGCTTCGTTTGTATCTAAAATGGCGCCTGAACCTCGCCCAGAGAAGGAAAAGAAAAGGGAAGGCTTCACAATGACATCACGTCACCATCGTGATGGAACAGGACGGGTGTAGATTGAGGTTATCAGACTCAGATGTGTAGACATTGTGGGTATTGTGAGTATTGTGGGTAGTTGTTGTGATAATCAAGGAGAACATTGTAGTCATCACTCACGCCACTTTCTCATATTTTCTACCTTCTGAAAATATGAGAAAGCAGCGTGAGTTTTATGTGGACGATGAGAATAATGATGTCTAGCGGGAGCGTATAAGTCAAAAGGACGAAGAAAAAGTAATATTCTTTTTCTTTTTTTTTTACTTTTAAACAAATCTTTGTTATCTATTTGTAGAAACTGGACACATCAGAATGTGTTATACCGGAATGCCATCCAAATGGATTGATAACCGTTTTTAACTCCAGTATTTGGTGGTTTGTAAATCAAAAAAAAATATTTTTGAATGTGGAAGCTTCCAAGGATGATTGGCAGCGGAGGCAATAAGCAGTTGAATTGCTGGCCGTCAGACCATAAAACACACATTCACAGGCGGCCAACGGACAAAAGGTATTTTGGGCTGCAGAGCGGCGTCTTATAAAACCGTGTTTCTTTTGTAATCCTCCCAAAAGGCCATTAGATATGTGAATCAGGACGCACCTTTGTGCCTCTCCCGGAGAACTTGAACCCCGCGGTTCCTGGAAAGGCGAGATAAAGCGGCGGCCCGCTTTTGAATCCGGGCGTCGTTTTTCTTTCTCTTTCCATTTTGACTCGTTCCAATGAGGAATGCTTGTAGTTTGTGGAGCGTTAACCTCCACCTCTAAATAGCCTAAAATTACCCGCGCTCGGCCCCAGGGGAACGGCTGAGAAATGATAACTTGAGTCCCTGTTCTAGCTGACCACCAGGAATGGACTCCATCAAAGCCCTGACTCAATCACTGTGATTTGCCCGCCCGTGTTCGGACCCTTACAGTATATACGTCGATCTTCCTGTGATTGTGGAGCAAATAACTCCAAGTAGCCTCGGCCAGAATCAAGAGTCGTCTATTTGTATAGACTCGGCTCAACAATGCCCCATTGTAGTATTTTAAAATCACTTTGACTTGTGCGGTGCGGTTGTATTTATAACACAGATATGACTCCGTCTTTGCTCTATATGTGTGTGTGTGTGTGTGTGTGTGTTGCGGGGCCCGCGCCCGCCATTCAGGGCCGAGGCGGGGGCCGAGATTAGGGAAAGGGGACGCGCGTGATGCTCGAGAGATAAAGTGCCCCCGCGCCACCCGGTGCGGCGGCAAACTGATCCCAGAGATAGCACAGATCTAATGTCGCAGCTCCTTTTTGAGCCCGAAACGTCTTCTTCTCCTCTCCAACTTCCACATGAAAGCAGAGCCTCCAAACTGAGTTTGGCATGGGAAGACAGGGGCGCCGTAGAGAGTTAAAAAAAAAAAAAGGAAGGAAAGAAAGAAAGAAATAAAAAAGGAGGAGTGTCAGACTGGAAGTAAAGATTATATTTTCTGTGTGGGTAGTAGGCTGGAAAAGGGAATCTGAAACGAGGCGGATCCTCAGCGTTTGGGCTGCTCCCACGAGCTCTACCAGCACAATCCCAATACATCCTGTACGTTCCCCAATTTCCTGTTGCCGTGTTCAAGGAAGTGCTTTTCAAGAGTACACAGTTCAGATCGATGGTGGATATGCGTTGATTCAACTCCTAAAAATCATGTGATTATTGATTGATATGAATATTCAGAATGTTTATGCCGCCCAAAAAAATCGAATTCCAAGAAAGTAAAACAAACTGAACGTGAAAAAACGACGGCGTCACCATCGCTGACGCACTTGCAGACGTTTTGTATCGGCGTCATGGTATCATTTCTTCTTCTAACAACATTCTAACGGGGCGTGGATTTTGCCAGTAGCAGAACCCGGCCGCTCCCTCCACCTAGAAATCGATACCGTTCCAATAATACGTCTTAATTGGCTGTTAATGTGCGGAGAAACATTGTGGGAGGCCCCTCGTAGGCCCGGCTCAATGAGAACATTGTAAAAGAAATACCCCCGAGCTGTTTGCCTGACCTCGCCAAACAGTGTCTTGACTCTCTGGCCTCTGGCGTTGGAGAGCGTCGCACGTGGTCATAAATGCCGATTTGACTACCTCCGCCCCTGGGAATATCACGCACATGGAGGGAGGGGGGAGCTGGGATCTCCTTTAAGCTTACCAGTAAAAAACGTATTCAAACGCTGCCGGCATTGTGGGCCGGGCTCCCGAAATAAACAGCTCCGACAAGAAATAGATTTGTATGCGTGTGCACTGCGCAATTTGCTCAATTTTAACAAGAGCGCGGGTGGATGAGGTACCCGGGGGCCACCTAAAGCGTAGTATGAATTGTTAAGATTTTGTGCCATTCACGCGCCCACCTCCAACAAATCCACCCCTGCTTATCCGTGTGGAGCCAGGTTAAGTAGACTTGAGTTATGGGACTTTTCGGGTCTTTAGAATCCCTCAATTGCTTCCTATAGGGTGTTGTTGTTCTGGCTGGAGCTCATGTCGGGCCCTGTGATTTACCACTCGCATCTCAACCGTTTCCCCCTGGTATGGGAGTGTACTGGCTGCAGTCTTTTTAGCGAATTTGGGGGGGTTTGGGATGGAGAAGGTCATGTGGGGAGACGTGGTTCTCCGTGTGTGTGTGTGTGTGTCTGTGTGTGTGTGTGTGTGTTTGGGGTGGGGGGTGGGGGGGGGGGGGGGGGTCAGAAGTCTAATAAAGCTCCAGTCTGTCTGACAGGAGAGAGGGGCCCCGCTCCAGAGGGGGGACTCAATCTGTCATGGCCTATCACCTAAGCCCGAAAACACAATGATTTCTGTGCTCCCTCGAACCCTCAGAGGCGGCGAGGCTGCAGCACACAGACACTACGGCCGGCTCCTTCGTCGCATAACTGCTTGGATTGAGGGCCACATACCCTTCCACAAACACAGACAGGAGGGATGAAGCAAAGGCCCTTACGTCTGCTAAGTGACGGCTGATTTGGACCCGGGCTGCATGTTCTTTGGAGAGAGCCATGTGGATTGACTTACATGAGGTCATGTAGTCTGGAGAGTGCAACATTCAGGAACACAATTTAAAAGTAGAGGGAATTAGGTAATTAATTGACACAGCCTCTGCAACCCTGGGAAAAATATTTTCACAGTAGTCGTAATATTGAGATGGTTCCGTTAACTTAAATGCTAGATTAAACTGTATGTTACGGTAAGTGTTAGTTGCAGTTATTCAAATGCCAAAAGACAGCCCATGCTCAGCCAAATGGACCAAATAGAATTGATTTAATTTAAAAACAATATGTCATAATACCCTGAGTTGGATTTTGACAAATTCCCTTCCCACATATATTAAAGAGACTTCATCACATTAAAAAAGCACTGAAGTCAAGCACTAAAAAATCCATTTGGGGCACTTTAAAGCACTCGGTATTGCTCATTTGGGTAGACGTTCCAAGTCCAAATGCAGTTTTGAAATTTCGGAGGATCCCGTCGCTGAAACCGCCTTGCAACTTGGAAGAAGGAAAGAGCCGAAGCGCCATAACTTACTAACTTAAAAAAAAGCCGACGGACGTGCCTTTCCACTCCCGACCCTTTAATGGTCGCCGCTGTGTTCCCGGCGTACGGAGCGACCGGGGCTCAGCTTACCGCCGCCTCAAGGAGGACTTCTTCTCATAAAGGCCACTTCATACAGCTGTGCGGCTGTGACCCGGGGCGGTGGAAATGTCACAGGCCGAGCGCTCGCAGCGTCTGTGGTAGCTCTGGTATGAGGGGCGCACGTAGCCCTCTCGCCCACGGATGCCAGCGAGGAACGCCAACGAATGCTAATGCGTCGGGGACGGAACGAGCGCCGCGGGCTTGCGGCCTTCTCCGGAGCCGCGCTCGCGATCAACGCCGGCGCCGACATTCAAGGCGCTCGACCTCTGACGCGCGGCGGCGCGGCGGCGCGGCGGCTTTAGAGGTCATGTCGGACGATTTAGGATCGCCCCCCCGCGGTCCTGCCGCCGCGGCGCACGTGCGCTGCGCCGTCGCAGAGTGTATTTGCGAGGGATTACCGAGATGATCTGTGATAAAGTGCTCAAGTGTTTTCCACACACCGCTCTCATGGCCACAAGGGCATTAGAGAAGGGCAGAATACAGAGAGAGAGAAAGAGAGAGAGAGGGAGAGCGAGAGGGTGAGAGACAGTGAGAGCGAGATGGCTGCCAAAGATACCGTCGATGGATAGACACATGAACAGAGACATTGAAAGATAGAAGCGCAGAGGGACAGAAGGCCAGACAGAGAGCGGGAAACAAGCGGCGGCAGGAGCGATACGGTGCACGCATGAGATGGCAGAGAGAGAGAGAGAGAGAGAGAGAGAGAGAGAGAGAGAGAGAGAGACAGAGAGAGAGAGAGAGAGAGAAGGGGGGAGACAAAGAGCACATTGTCGGTACTGGGCGCTAATCGTCTTCTCTCAGGCTGCCAGAGACAACAGGTGAGAGCAGTTTGACTCCCTGCAGGCTCCATGAAACTCTCAGTACTCCAGCACTCTGTGTGTGTGTGTGTGTGTACGTGTGTGTGTACGTGCCTGTGCATGTGCGTGTGTGTGTGTGTGTGTGTGTGTGTGTGTGTGTGTTAACGCCAGGGCCAGGGGACCTCGGGAGAACTCTGCCGACGCCAACTCAAACAGCAAATGAGGAGTGAGAGCCGGACGATCAAAGGGTTCTTTTCAGAGGTGCCGGGGCCTCTGTGTGCGTGTGTGTGTGTACATGTGTGTGTGTGTGTGTGTGTGTGTGTGTGTGTGTGTGTGTGTTTGTATGTGTGTGTGTGTGTGTGTGTGTATGTGTGTGTGCGTGCATTCATGTGTGTATATATGTGTGTGTGTGCGTGTGTGTGTGCGTGTGCGTGTGTGTGTGTGTGTGTGTGTGTGTGTGTGTGTGTGTGTGTGTGTGTGCACGTGCGCGTGTGTGCGCGTGTTTGTGTGTGAAGTTCCTGCATCAATATGTGGTTCATATCGCCATGACCATCGGGTTACCCCTCATAAAAAAAAACAAAACAACAACTATATTTTGTTTTTTGCCAAATGAAGTGTCTACTATGTGTTTATGATCTGCATAAGCATGTGAGTGGAAGCAGCTGTCCAGAGTTACAGCACACTCCCCCATGAGATTATCAAGGTAATCATCAAAGAAGATATTGCCCTTTAACTCGGCTTTCTTGGATGGGATGGCAACAGCAGCCATTGGGTGTCGACGGTGACCACCAGATGTTGTACCGGAGCCTTAAAAATCAGCAGCTGCTGTTTGGCAAAAGATTCCTCTCTCTCTGCGCTTCCTCCTCTCCCGGGCCTCCAGCGACGTCGGCGCTCGTTCTAGCCGTCGTTTTTTTGGGGGGGGGGGTTTTCTATCATATTTTGTTTTCTCGGAGCAGGAAGCGGCGATTGTATTCCGCGACGGTTTGTTGTGTTTCTGCGGCGGTTGACCGCCGGTGTAAGGGAGCGAGTGGAAAGGGAGGCCCGCTGGAAAAGTGCAGCGTGCACAGTAATGTTGTGCGCAGGACATGGAGTTAACCACGCATGCGAGGATAAACACGGCGCTGCAGCGTCAAAGCCGGCACATGGCACGGAACATCTGGGGGAGTGTGTGTGTGTTTGTGTGTGTGTGTGTGTGTGTGTGCGTGTGGGCGCACGCGGGCGTCCGTGCGTGCGCACACGTAGTTTCGCCTTTGTCTGACGGAAAGCAAGGCCGTAAACCACATCCTCACGATCGCAACGAGATAAAAGCTCAGCCCCGTTACTCTGAGGTAAGTCCGAGTGTAACATTTCATTCAACAAAGATAAAAATAATAGTGATAAGGTTACGGGGAGTTTTTAGATTCGAGGCGTGTTGCCACGGAGAGCATTCTAAACAGATGTTCCCGCCAGCGCCATTGAACTCGCAACTTGAGCTCGGCCCTATCTTAAATAACAGCAGTGGGCCAGTGGCAAGAGAGGGACAGAAAATAGTACCCGTCCCTAAATTAGCCTGTCTGTCAAAGTGAAATAAAGTGCTTTTTAGATGCCGGAACATTCGGAGGAATGAAGAGGGAGTGTGTGTGTGTGTGTGTGTGTGTGGGAGCGGCTTCACACAACAGACTTTTCAAAAGAGCTTTGTCTCACAACTGTGACCGACTTGAAATGATATGTATTATATGACAACGTCTGTAGATAGCCTTTGTGTGTGTATCTTTGTAAGTATATGTATGTTTGTACGGATGCACATGTGTATATGTACGTGCATATACTGTAAACATACATATATGCACACGCATGACCGATATATACATGACATACATAACATAAATACTTAACTATTTGGAAATTATCTGCTTTTTCAATGTATCAGAGATGAATGTTTGTCTGAGCGTCACCAATATTACTACCAACAAAAACTGAATACAATAAAACAAACAATAACAGTAAAATAAACAAGCAAAAAGATAAACAAACAAACAGAAATAAATAAATCAATCAATAGATAAATAAATAAATAAATGAATGAATGAATGAATGAATGAATGAATAAATACATAAATAAGTGTTAAAATGACATCAGAAGCAGTCCAGATTCGGGATGAGAAAGACAAACATATGCTGCATTTTAAATTTTTCCTGAGAGGATCTCTCTCTCTCTCTCTCTCACACACACACACACACACACACACACACACACACACACACACACACACACACACACACACACCAACTGCGGAGGAGAGGTGGATGGTCTTGGACCCTCTCCAGCAGCCTCCAGTGCCAGCTGTCAGTCTTATTACACCAGTAAGAAAGAATGCAATAAGTACCAGCTAATTAAATCAAACTGGATGTACTCGTAGAAACTAACACCTCACAGCTTATATTACTGTCTCCCCTCTGTAGTTATCCAACGTTGTGGAACTAATTAGTGCTTCAACCTGCCTCCCAGCGACTTTC
>NC_137197.1:7046630-7281630 GCF_960531495.2 Zeus faber
CAAAATAATGCACGACTTGGACGTCCTCGCGGCTCCGTAGCAGCGAGGGTCGTCCCTGTGGCTGCGGCTCAGTTCGTCGAACAGCCCGCTGTCGATCATCTCGTTCTGCCAGGCTACGGCCACCGCCCCCGTGCTGAACTCCCTGAAGAACACCTCGTCCTTGGCGTCCAACTCCACCCCGTTGACCTCGGAGAACTCGGTGAAGGACCCGGTGTCCTTTGCGTAGACGAGGTGGGGCCTGGGCACCCAGGGCGGCGCCACCAGCCCGGCCTCCAGGCGAGGGAAGTTGATGTTCCAGAAGAAATGATGGCTGCGTGGGTCATCGCCGCTGAAATGGGGGTGGGGTGGAATAATGGCTCTAAATTTTGCAATTAAGCTCGGCCGGTTTTAGTGCTGAGAGGGAGAAACGAGGGAAAAGCTTGGATCGGGTTTCACATTTGAATTGAGAATAATGGTTCTAAAAATGTACGCAGAAGCATGTGTTATAATTTAGTGAACTAAAAATCCATTTGCCAACAATGTATTCATGGATTCGGTGTGGAGGTCAAAAATTGAAAGATCAACATTGCCGTAAAATTCAACTTTTCCCTCATAGCTCTGCACCTTTCACTCTTTCGTAAACCAAATTTCTTCCCAGGATTGAATCATTTTGAAGCAGATATTTATTTCAAGAGACATTCTTTCCTGTTACACCTTTTCTAACTTTCACCTTAAATGCAACTTTTTTCTTCAATACTAACGCACATTCTACCTTGGCCCGGGGCAGACATGTTTCATTTCCACCCCGACGTGAATACTCGTCGTCGACCTACTAGGACCTCACATAACAGACCCGATGATTAATAATCTCTGTGCCTTCTACTCACCGGCACCCGAGACGCTGCTCCACCTTCTTCTTGAGGAGGAGGCGGATCAGGTCTCTGGCAGGAGTGTCGAATCGCTTGTCCAGGAACCTGCATTCGTCCTCCAGCGAGCGGCGGACCACCTCTTCCGTCTGCGCCTTCTCCCTGTGGTCCTGGAAAGGCAGACGCCCCGCCACCATCTCGTACAGGCTGCAGCCCAGAGACCACCAATCCACCGACATGCGGTAACGCTCCTGCCTGAGAATCTCGGGGGCCATATAGCCGTTTGTCCCGGCCTGGAGACGTGGGGAACGAACAAGGGAGGAGGGTGGAGGAGAGGAAAGGCAACAAATAATAAGTGGGAGACTCCGCTACACATGATCGGTGATTCTCGACCGTTTTCACATCGAGGACCCTCGAGACGATGGCGTCTCGGGGACCCCGATCGGAGAAGATTTTCATTGATAGGCGTGATTTAGTCCCTGTAGTTCCATCCCTGTAGTCAAGGAGACAAGGCTTTAGGCGACTCAGCAGTGCTGACAAATGCACATCCAAAAGCGTTTTCTATTAGTGAAACAAATATTCCACTGTATTCTAATGAAATAATTGAATTGAAGACATGATAAATTGCACTCCAACTGCAATGCCCTGCCTCAAACTCTATGGCCCATTCAAACATCCATACAGCAATGCAGGAAACGCAACTGACCTCCGCTCTGGCTTGCGGAAGGCTGTTGCTCAAATGCCACACCCTATCGTATCAGTGCAAGAGATGAACGAGCTTGTCCTCGTGCACAGCAATGTCAGTCTAAGCATCCGCAGTGCACTACACAACCACTGCTGGGATCAGAGCGGACGCTGCTGAATGAGATTTAATTTGGGTCTCACGGGGTCACACCCCGGGGTGGTTCAGTCAAAATAGCAAGGGCGGAGATCCATACCTATTTCTGGTAAGCTTCCTGCATTCCAAATATAACTCCGGAGTTGTAAAACAAACTGCAAGCAGTGAAATAAAAGCACGAATCAATTCTCCTCAAGGTGTTCGTGATTAAGGGCTTTCACTCAATAACAACCACAGTAAAGCATACGGTATCTCCCATGGCCTAGTACTCTGACATACCTACAAACACTGCAGCGCGGACTTGGCTTTTCCACATCAATATAGTCTATAGGCCCAGGACCCATACAAACCTTCTGGCAGGCGGTTTTCTTCCCTGGAAGTTCCACAGCTAGTCCAAGGTCCGACAATCGGCACTGGCCACGGCTGTCCAGCAGCACGTTCTCCGGCTTCATGTCTCGATACACTATGTTCATGGAGTGCAGGTGGAGGAGCCCGGTGGTGATCTGAGCCGCGTAGTAGACGACGCGGTCCATGCGCAGACCCCTCTCTCCGAGCTCATAGATGTGGAACTTGAGATCGCCTCCGTTCATGAGATTCATGACGAGGCACAGGTGGGTGTTGCTGTCGTAGGCGTAAGCCAGATTGACGATGAAGGGACTGTTGACCTTCTCTAGGATCTGCTTCTCCAGAAAGGCCATCCTCTCGGCGCCCTTCTCCTTCAGGCGTTTCTTGTCCAGCTTCTTGCAGGCGTACATCTGGCCCGTGTGCTTCACCTGCACGGCACAGACCTGGACGGACCAAAGCGAAGCTCAGACACCAAATTAAGTAATGACGTTATTTATCTTTGTCAAATGTCAATCAAATGCAGGGAGATCTCTGGCACCTACCTCACCGAAGCCTCCCTGACCCAACGTCCTGAACTCAAAAAAGTATTGGTCAGTGATCTTCTGCTTCTCATACTCCTTCCACTGCAAGAACATATCGAAGAAGGAGCTTTTCTGGTACTGGGCGAAAGGCGTTCCTTTGAGGAAGGTTTTCGTAACTTCTTTCACCTTGCCAGCCAGCACCTCCGCAAAGTCCCTGTCTGACACCGCCGTGCATCTGTCAGCGAGGTCAGCTTTAAGGTAAGACAGGAAGCTCTTGGAGTCCGCTCGGCAGAACTTGGTCACGATGCTCCGCTGGGCCTCGTCTCGGGCGTCGACTTCGGCCAGAGCCCATTGCCTTAGCTCCTCCAGAAACTCAGAGGCTGCCGCATATTGAGGCTTCGAAGCCCGGAGAAACTGGTGGAACAGCTTCTTCCCAATCGGCTGTAGCTCACAGAGTGAATCATAGTTGCTTCCCACCGCCGCCCGAGCAGCCGCCGAACTCTGGGGCTTGGGCAACGACAAGTTCAGCCTCTGATTGCTCAAGTCGCCGTAACCTACCTCCTGGGCCTTCAGGTAGGCTGAGTTGGCCACAAAGTTGTCGAGTCCCCCTGTGTCGTTCATGCTGGACGCCTCCCGAGTGGTGGACACATTCTTCAGTGTGGAGGTCGCGATCTGGGCCCCAAAAGCTGGAACCTCCCGAGTCCCAGGCACAACCGAGCGCCTAAAAAAAAACCCTTTGCTACCGCACTACCTTAGAGGGCCTGTACCTCTTGTGCAACGCCTCATTCTGTGCTTGTCTTTCAGGAGTTGTTCTCAGGTAAGTGTATTGGTGAGCTTATTTGCAGACACTACTCAAGGAAAGCAACTTATGCGGTCTGAACTTAAGAGGCTTTGGCCTGGTCTATTTTTAAAAGATGTGTCCGTGTGATGCAAGCGGGCTGCCAGCATGACACAACAAGGTGGCAGGCCACGACCTTCGCACATTGCAGTTGATAAGCCACAGGGGGAACTAGGCCTTGTGCAAAGGATTAAGCAGCAAATACTATACTGAATGCAAGTTCAAGAGATTATTTGTCACATACATATACGTAACGTCATACATATATGCAGTGAAATGCCACAAAACCCGGTGATTACACACAATGAGCTCCATAAGCTCTGAAATACTACAAAATACTAAAATGTGCGTAATCCACACGAGGTGCTCAATGCATCACATTTAAAACTTTGGAGGAGCCTTCGTTAGTGTTGGTTTTTTATGAACTGATTATCTAATGAACAGTTTGGTTGCTTAGTAGCAGAAAGGGGGTAAGAATGCAAACCATACTGGAAAAATGGTCAATGTGCCCACTGAGTTATAAATTGTCATGTACTGCAGCTTATAACACTTGAATCATTTAACTGGGATCACATACAAAACTTTAATATTATCCACATCGATATACCTTTGTAGGCAAAATATCTTCTGAGACTGATTCACAAAGCAGTGCAGAGTAAATTCAACGCTTTTGTGTCCACGCCTGATTTACCAAATCTTGTGTAATTGGAAAGAAAGCCACTATTAAAAAGACAAGTAAACAAATCAAGTGTTCTCATATTTGTTTGATACACAATAGTTAATTGATTTACAGGAAAAGACAGTAATCCAAGATGCTCCAAACAACATATTGAACATATGATGATTGAAAAAAAAAAAACAACAAAAAAAAACAAACAAACAGCTAAGACAGGACCAAGCACCACAAGGAGGCTCCTCTTCTACTTTCGTAATCCGTTCCGACCGGGACGACCCCATCAAGTCACTCGAAGCTTCGCTTGAAGTTTGCTCGTCGCGCTCCTGTACGGCAGCACACGCAGGAGGAGCGGGACCCGGAAAATATGACGCGCGCCGCACGGAGGACCGGCGGCGGCCGGCATCCAGTCCGCCGCCTCGTCTCATCTCATCCGGTCATTTCCAGGTGCATGCAGGCAGTGGATGAGGGCGACGGGCGTGGAGGCTTGTAGCTTTATTTGCCGATTCTCTGGACGACCCAGTCCTGCTGGCACAGGGGGCAGCGGTTGTTCTGCTTCACCCACAGCGACATGCAGCAGTTGTGGAAGGAGTGGTTGCACTCGCCCCACACCACTGAGTGAGAGAAAGGGAGATTAGACGTGAAGTGAGCGGCGCATTATCGACGATTTCCTTGTTGATTTGGATCAGGCAGTCGTTTTACAGGCGGTCTGTAGGTATCAGATAGGTACATTTGATACTTTTTAAAGATCAATTTGGACAAAGGAAAATCTGAAGTCATTTTGATGAAAGGAAATGGATAACCCAGTCAAGGTTTATGTTGAAATCCATACCTCACATTTTGAAATGTATGACAATTTAATTACTTTTGAGGCTTGATCTTTGGAATAACTGAATTTCAAACGTTTTAAAAAGGCCCTGCAGATATCCTGTTTTCGATCAACTTGATATAATAGCCTGGGTCAGCTGTGCCGTGCTCTCTCTCGCTCTATTTTAGCAGCAGAGTCCGTTTAGTTGGACACGTATGAGGGGTTTTGACTTGGTGTGTTGGCATCAGACAGACAACTGAGACAAAAAAAAAGTCAAAATCAACAAAACAGTCTTTAAAAAGAATACACAAAATACAGAATGTGCTCAATGCATGAGATGAATTAAAAGGATGTGTCAGAGGGTGGATGGATGGATGAATGTATTGGTTCATAGGAGGATGGATGATGGATATATAGAAGGTTTGATCGATGGATGACACAGATAGACAAAAAGATAGATAGATAGATAGATAGATAGACAAAAAGATAGATAGATAGATAGACAAAAAAGATAGATAGATAGATAGATAGATAGATAGATAGATAGATAGATAGATAGATAGGCAGACAGACAGACAGACAGATAGATAGATATACAGATAGATGATGTATAGATGGATGGAAGATGTGATGGATAGGTGACAGATATACAAATATAGATCAATAGATATACAGATCCAGACAGACAGATAGATATACAGATAGATAGATGGACAGATAGATAAATACCGTAGGCAGGCAGACAGACAGATACAGTAGACAGACAGACAGATAGATAGATAGATATATAGATCCAGACAGAGATAGATATACAGATGGATATATAGATAGATAGACAGACAGACAGATACAGTAGGCAGACAGACAGGTAGACAGGTAGACAGATAGATAGATAGATAGATAGATAGATAGATAGATAGATAGATAGATACAGAGAGACAGACAGACACAGTAGACAGACAGACAGATAGATAGATAGATAGACAGATAGATAGATATACAGATGGATATACAGATAGACAGACAGACACAGTAGGCAGACAGACAGATAGACAGATAGATAGATATACAGATGGATATACAGATAGACAGACAGACACAGTAGGCAGACAGACAGATAGATACAGTAGGCAGACAGACAGATAGATAGATAGATAGATAGATAGATAGATAGACAGATAGATAGATGGATATACAGATGGATATACAGATAGACAGACAGACACAGTAGGCAGACAGACAGATAGACAGATAGATAGATATACAGATGGATATACAGATAGACAGACAGACACAGTAGGCAGACAGACAGATAGATACAGTAGGCAGACAGACAGATAGATAGATAGATAGATAGATAGACAGATAGATAGATAGATAGACAGATAGATAGACAGATAGATAGATAGATAGATAGATAGATAGATAGATAGATAGATAGATAGATAGATAGATAGATAGATAGATAGATAGATAGATAGATAGACAGACAGACAGACAGACAGACAGATAGATAGATAGATAGATAGATAGATAGATAGATAGATAGATAGATAGATAGATAGATAGATAGATAGATAGATAGACAGATAGATAGATAGCATTGAATGAATGTACATCTCTCATAGCTAGCACCATCTTACCGACACAGTCCTCCTGTTTGTTTTCGGCCTGGCAGCGCAGACACGCATCTGTAGAACGACACAACATCATGTGACCCAGAGTGAACGTCGACGCTAGCATTTAGCCCGGCTAGCGTTAACCCTGCCGGCCCCGGCGGCGGTTAGCCCGGCTAGCTCTACTCGCGAAAAGAAAGACCCTCACCCATAACCTGCACCCTGCAGATCGCACACGTGTCGCACTCCACGTCCCAGCTCCACATGGCCACGGCGTTCCACTTCTTCAGGGAGAACATCTTGTCTCCCCCCGACTTGGAGCCCGTCGAGGTGCTGTGGGGGTGAACTACGCCCGGCTCGTCGCCCTCGTCCATCTCTGCTCCGCGGCAGAGCCTAGCGACTAGCTCGCGACTTGCTCAACCGGCTGAGCAAAATGGCGAGCTCGAGACGCGAGCGTGTGGCCAACGGGAGAGGGCGCTGTGCGCGCATCTTTCGGCCCGGCCCCCCCCCCTTCGGGAAATCGGTCGTTCCGAGTCGGTGGTTCCCACCTCCCGAGTAAACGAGGGAACTGCCGGTAACTCACGCCTCTGCTCTGGAAGACATGGACGCCCGCGGGCCGTTGGGCGACCGTGTCCGACCTACGGGCATCCGCACAGGCGCCGGAACCGCGGACATCTCCACATCCAACGTCGGGGATGTTGTCCAATAGAAACAACCACGAAACTAGATCGCTTCACGCACGTGACGTCGACCCTGACGTCGAACGTGGCCGTGACGTCGAACGTGGCCGTGACGTCGTGTCCGTTCCCCCCCCGGCTGGACGAGCGACGCGGCGGTTCCGACCTAAATCGCCGTTGTTTCGTCGCGTCCGCCAGTTGGGGTTTGGATTCACCGAGCTCCGAAACGCATCGCGACCCGGGACTCCGCTGACGTCACCCGACGGGAGCCGGCTGTCGGATGACGTCGGCGGAGTGCCGCGTCGGTTCAAACGCACAAAATATGAGGACGAAATAGGAAATGCATTTTAACAGACGTTATTGAATATCAGCCGAGATAACACTGTTCAATATATTCATGTAGTATAATATTCATATTTTTGACAACAGCAATAGAAAGGAGTTCCAACGAAATAATAATAAAAAAAACAACATTTAAATAAAGAGACTTTATTTATCTATCTATGTATCTATGTATCTATCTATCTATCTATCTATCTATCTATCTATCTATCTATCTATCTATCTATCTTTCTATCTATCTATCTATCTATCTATCTATCTATCTATCTATCTATCTATCTATCTATCTATCTATCTATCTATCTATCTATCTTTCTATCTATCTATCTATCTATCTATCTATCTATCTATCTATCTATCTATCTATCTATCTATCTATCTATCTATCTATCTATCTATCTATCTATCTATTATTATTATTATTATTATTATTATTATTATTATTATTGATTTATAATGAATCTGATTCATTTGGATTGTAATCTGTTTACTTATCATCTTGTCTTCTAGCAGTAAGTATAAATAAAGTCCATAAAAACATTAATTGTGAGCTGCCTTTTATCTAGTTTAGGTCACTGAATACGTGAGCATTTGTGCCCAACACAGCCTTTATAAACAGCACTTGTCACGATCACGGTATAGTAGAAGTACGCAAAATCCCCCCCCCCACAAAATATTAAAAATTGAAAAAGTATTTTTTTTCCTCTGTGTAGTTGGTTTAGATTATTGTCTGGGTATGCTTTCAATGTTCATTACAGAGTCTCTCTTGGCTGCGTTCAATCGTTTTTCTCTCAATTTTGAGAACGGGTAACTTACCATTTCCATGAGTAATAAAAATTAAACTAGAAACGTTTTGTCAACGGGACCGGCCATGAATGAAAGGATTTTCCCACAATGAAAAGGAAGAAAGGAAAATAAAATATCGAAAATAAATCATCCTGAGAAACCGTTCAGTGACACGAATCCAACACAGTCCACGGGCATTCATTCGTTTTCCCAAGGTTTGGCCCTCGTCACGACGACGTTTCGACAGTAGCTGGCTTTGTCGCTTGTCCGTCCCATTCACAATTCTACAGATCTGATTGAATGTTCCGAGCTCAAGCACCAATGTTGGAGGGGATTGAAATGGCATGGCGCTCTCTTTTGGCCCCCTCTCAAATTTGCTGAAATTAAGGATCATTTATCCGTGGAGGCCTCCCCGGAGGAGTTTGAGGAGCATTCAATTTTGACTTGACTGCGGCGTTTTAAGAGCCTCCAGCTGACCGACCTTTATAACCGTTAAAGAATGTGCAATAATGACTGTTTTGATCTTAGTTTCACCATTATCTCCCTCGCTATAGTACACACAGGCATGGAAATTTGGACTAAATCATATCGAACAATAAGAATCCTCTCAGATCGGGGTCCCAGAGAAAGAATCTTAGTGACAAACTTCTTCATCATCTATAGTGCTGTTATCCATAGGGTTCAGGGGTCATAACTAGTCTTCTACAACTTTGCCCAACTTTGATCCAATCCAATTATCGGGTAGTGGGATCACTGGCCGTACACTGACGTATTGGTGGTTGTAAATGTTGCTGGTCCCTGCGGGGCTGTCGTGTGTGTGTGTGTGTGTGTGTGTGTGTGTGTGTGTGTGTGTGTGTGTGTGTGTGTGTGTGTGTGCGTGTGTGGATTAAAAGGAGTGTTGTGTCCCTGGTGTTCCTCTGGGTGTCATAGTCAAAGTGTTTTATTTCTCAGATGCACAGTACAACACAAGGTGATTGGGAACCGTGAAATCCTTGTGACAAGGCAAGCGATTGATTGTTAAAAATGAGTCAGCAAATGAGGGCAAAACTAGCAAAATATATAAGAATAGCAAGAATTTACACAACAAAATAAAAAAAAATAAAACAAAACACTAGCCGCAGTCCCGGTGAATTAAAAAAATGGGGAATATATAATATGTGGTTGTAGACACACGTGACCAGAGCATATATGAATTGTTCATGTGTCGTCAATATGATCAGTAGCTTATTATTGTTTCTCAAGAAGCCTGATGGCCTGGGGATTAAAACTGTTTGCGAGCCTGGCAGTCCGTGCAGGAATGCTCCCGTAACGTCTACCAGACGGCAGCAACGTGAACAGTCCATGGCCCGGATGGCTGATTTTCAGTGCTTTCCTAAGGCATCGCTCGTGGTAGGTGCCTTGCTCGGAGGGGAGATGGCAGCCGATGATGTGCAGCTGCCGTACCAGGCAGAAATGCAGCCAGAGGGGAATCTCTCGATGGTGCGTCTGTAGAAGTTGGTGAGAGTTTTGGCAGACGTGCCAAACTTCTTGAGTCTCCCGAGGGAGTATTTTCACTTTTGGGCAGTTTTTACCACCGAGTCCGCTTGCCTGGACCAGGTGAGGTCCTCTTTGATGAACACAGGGAGGAACTTGAAGCAGGAGACTCTCTCCACTTCAGCTCCATCGATGTGTACGGGGGCGTGACCCCTCCCCTGCCCCTTCCACAAGTCCACGATCACCTCTTTGGTTTTTCAAACGTTGAGAGAGAGGTTGTTGTCCTGGCACCATGTTGCCAAGACGCTGATATACTCTCTGTAGGCGGTCTCACCAATGTTGGAGCTGAAACCCAGGATGGTGGTGCCGTCTGCAAACTTGATGATGACGTTGTAGCTGTGTGGGGCCACACAGTGGTGCGTGAAGAGGGCGTACAGGAGGGGACCGACGTAGCCCTGAGGGACTCCGGTGATCAGGGCCAGTGAGCTTATCCATTCTCACCACCTGGGGTCTGCCCAACAGGAAGTCGAGGATCCAGTCGCAAAGGGAGGTGTTAAGATCCAGGATCCTGAGCTTGGGAACAAGCTCAGCGGGCACAATAGGGTTGAACACTGAGCTGTAATCTACAAACAACATCCCCACGTGTGTTTCCCTTATCAGTGTGTTAGCTACGCTCTTTATATGTATTTTCTTTATATGTCAGTTATCTTTATTGTTGATTTTTTCGTGCCCATTTTTATTGTTCCCTCTTGTTTATTTATGCTTTCCTATCCTTGTTAATATTATGTGTGTTTTTGTTTTTATGTAGTCTAAAGGGTTGCACATTTTTTATTAACTCTGTTTTTAGAAAACCTCGTTACAATTATTTCAACCTTTCCCAAATAATATTTGAGAAAGATAATAGAACAGATAAGATAATACACTTGTGCTCAAAAGTTTACATACCCTGGGAGAATTTATGATTTCTTGGCCATTCTTCAGAGAAAATGAATGATAACACAAAAACCTTTCTTCAACTCATGGTTAGTGGTTGGCTGAAGCTATTTATTGGCAAACAACTGTGTTTACTCTTTTTAAATCAAAATGACAAAAGAAAGTACCCAAATGACCCCGATCAAAAGTTTACATACCTTCTGACAGACCATTGCATCTTTCATCCAGTGCTGCACAGACTTTTCTGGATTCTGAGTCATGGGGAAAGCAAAAGAATTGTCAAAGGATCTGCGAGAAAAGGTAATTGAACCGCATTAAACAGGAAAGGGGTATAAAAAGATATCCAAGGAATTGAGAATGCCAATCAGCAGTGTTCAAACGCTAATTAAGAAGTGGAAAATGAGGGATTCTGTTGAAACCGAACCACGGCCAGCAAAGATTTCAGCCACGACTGCCAGGAAAATTGTTCGAGATGCAAAGAAAAATCCACAAATACCATCAGCTGAAATACAGGACGCTCTGAAAAATTGTGGTGTGGCTGTTTCAAGATGCACAATAAGGAGGCACTTGAAGAAAAATGGGCTGCATGGTCGAGTCGCCAGAAGAAAGCCATTTCTCGCAAACGTCACAACGTCGCTTACATTACGCCAAACAACACAGAGACAAGCCTCAAAACTTCTGGAACAAAGTAATTTGGAGTGATGAGAGCAAAATTGAACTTTTTGGCCACAACCATAAACGTTACATTTGGAGAGGAGTCAACAAGGCCTATGATGAAAGGAGCACCATTCCTACTGTGAAACACGGAGGTGGATCACTGATGTTTTGGGGATGTGTGAGCTACAAAGGCACAGGAAACTTGGCCAAAATTGATGGCAAGATGAATGCAGCATGTTATCAGAAAATACTGGAGGAAAATTTGCACTCATCAGCCCGGAAGCTGCGCATGGGACGATCTCAATATCATTGAGCCACTCTGGGGAGATCTCAAACGTGCAGTTCATGCAAGACAGCCCAAGAACTTAAAGGAAATGGAGGCTTTTTGCCAAGAGGAATGGGCAGCTTTTCCATCTGAGAAAATAAAGAACCTCATCCACAACTACCACAAAAGACTTCAAGCTGTCACTGATGTTAAAGGGGGCAATACACAGTATTAACAACTGGGGTATGTAAACTTTTTATCAGGGTCATTTGGGTACATTCTTTTGTCATTTTGATTTAAAAAGAGTAAACACAGTTGTTTGCCAATAAATAGCTTCAGCCAATCATTAACCATGAGTGGAAGAAAGGTTTTTGTGTTATCATTCATATTCTCTGAAGAATGGCCAAGAAATCATAAATTCTCCCAGGGTATGTAAACTTTTGAGAACAAGTGTATTATATTATCTCTTCTATTATATCTATTAACTGTAGAATTGAAGAAAATTATTACTAATTTATAATTTCTGTATATTATACAGAAATGATAAGTTATTAATAATTTTCAAGAATTGAAGATAATTAAAATAGCATTACTTCAAATGTTTAATCGTATTGATTTCATTTGTTTCTATTGATATGTGAACCAGTCAGTGTTGTTTGCCTGATACATGTCTTCCTGGACTGCAGTCCTACGCGGCCTCGGCTGGGAACAGAACGAAAGGTCTAAAGCGTAAACTTAATAATGAACCAATTTAGAACAGGCGCAGGGCACAAGATGTACTATTCATATCTCTCTTGCAGCACAAAAACCCATGACTTTCCTTCCAGCCACATTCCCTTGTTCCACAGGTATCCTGTCCAAAAGCCTCTCAATAAGGTTACACTGGAACGGTTTCAGGGACACACACAGAGCATGATCCTAAATACAGACAGATGAGTACACAAATATGGAAATAAGCAATGAAAGTAAAGTAAATTAAAAAGTCAAGTAAATTATTTTTTAAGCATGACAATAATTCATGTTGTGAATTATAGATTTTACTCAATATACACATTTTACATTCAGTAAAAGCTATGGACGGAAAAACACATTTAAAAAGAATAATGTCAATATGCTACTTGTGTGTGTGTACAATGTGCGTTCAGTTTGATCTGTTTTTTGTTCTACTTTTTGTTTTGTTGAAGTAATTTGTCACAAAACCAACGCAGTTAACCTTTTGAGAAGACCACTACACCACGTACCAGCCCCTCAGGGCCGGCCCGCTGTTCTAGGTGACTGCATCTGCGGAGCACCTGTTCCTGCAAATCCCACCTAGTGTGCGCGGGAATAACTCGAATAACTGCGATTTCACGCCACGTGAGAGCCAAGGGTTTACTTCCACGCGTTGCTGTGAAAACGTTGTGTCTTTCCAAGTTGAATGAACATAATAAACTCAGCAAATGGAGACATCTCTCGGGTCTTGGCTAACAGTGTTGGAGCGCAGTAATACGACGTTTTAAATGGTGCAATAGGGACGCCGTCACCGCTGCCAGTTCGGTCTGAGCAATTAAGCTCACGCCATTTAAATTATTATTATTGTTTTTTTCACCGTGATGTGGCTGATGTGAATTTTAGATGGAGGCTGCTTGTTATTACAGCCCAAATAATAAACGGTGACAAATTTCAGGTTTATTATCAGTATCCCCTCCCAATTCACAGCTATGGAAGTTTAATGTAGTCCAAAGGTCAACGGGTGGAACATAGCTAGAAACTCACATCAGTGGTAGCGTCAATATTTTTTTAAAACTTTTTTGGTTTTATTTTCAAAGCGAGTGGTCTTTTAAATGTAGATGAACCCCGTGCAGATACCCCACTGTATTTCAACCGAAACATCTGACACTGAGTCTCCAGGGAGAACCAAGGAGAATTGGGGGATCTCAAAGAATGCAATTGAAAACTGATCCATCTAATGCCGTGAATAATTTGTTGCCGTGAATCATTCTTTACTCGTAATTTATTCTATAGGGGGAATAATTTTGAAGGAAATAAAGGGAAACATGTGGTGGTGTTTTTCATACTGCGGATTGAGAATTTGTCCTTGGAGTCAATGGAAGTGTTTCGGATTTATATTTTTTCAAAGGCAGATTTATTTTTACGTGTTCTCATGAATGCTTCTGGAATTATGTATCAATAGACTCGGCAGTGCGAAGAAAGGCTCACACTGAGGCTAAGCTCACAACGTGCCAAGCTTATTATTTGTTTTCCCTACAGACAGACTAGCCAAAGTCTTATTTTTGCTTTTTTTGTATGAATTTTGTAAATTTTATGCATATGAAGATGTTTGCCCTTTAACTATATGCAGTGGTTAGTACCTACCAAAAGTGGTCCAAGTTAGGACAACCGGTGAACCGGCGACAGGGTCATGGGCACCCACGGGCTCATTGATGCATGCGGGGAGCGAAGTGTAGCCCGTCTGGCCTGATCCCACAGAAGGGCTGTAGCACAAATTACTGAAAAAGTTAATGGGGCTGTGTAGCTGCAGACCGGTCAAAGTGCCCATGCTGACCCCTGTTCCCCACTGAAAGCACCTACAATGGGCATGTGAGCATCAGAACTGGACCATGGAACAATGGAAGAAGGTGGCCTGGTCTGCCGGGTGCGCCGTAGTATGGACGCACCGGCAATGGTTCTGCATTCAACTCGTAGTTTTGTGTTTATTATTTGTATTGTTCTTATTTTTGCACGCAGTGCACTGTCACTCTTACAAAATGAACGGCAAGCTCTCCTGGACGTCCGTTCGACACTTAATACGGACTTTTTCGCAACTTACTGGAGTACATACTGCGATCCCTTTGTCCTGTATCGCTGTGTTTACCAATACGGCGGCGGAGGAGAAAGAGAAGAGGCAAACGTGCCGGAATCCTATGCAGATCTCGGAAGATATACTGCAACCCGCCGCTACCGGGCATTTTACTGGCTAATGTTCAATCCCTGGATAATAAAATGGACGAACTACACGCACAGATTATTTTCCAGCGGGTACTCGCAAACTGCTGTGTGCTGCGTTCACAGAAACCTGGCTGGATGCTACAGTGCCAGACTCTGCCGTTACTCCGGCTGGATTTTCCATTTACCGGCACGACAGAACCACGGAGTCAGGTAAACGCAGAGGCGGTGGGGTCTGCATTATGGTTAACTCTCGCTGGGGTTCGGATATATCAGTACTTTCAAAACACTGCTCTCTGGACCTGGAGCTCTTAACTATAAAAGTCCCTCCCTTCTACCTCCAGCGGGAATTCAGCTCCGCTATAATCACGGCAGTCTACATACCACCCCGCATGCGGATAAAACGTGTGCGCTCACCCTGAGGCAGATTCTATTGTTTGTGGTGACCTCAATAGGGCTAATATGAGGAAGGTTTTGCCTAAATATCACCAGCATATCAACTTTCCTACCAGGGGTGATCAGACTCTCGACCACTGTTATTTACAACTACGGGACAGCTACAAACCCCTCCGCCGCCCTGCCTTTGGCAAGGCAGATCACACCTCCATTCTTCTCCTACCAACCTACAGACAACGACTAAAGCAAGGAAAACCGGTTTGTCGAACAGTCCAACGCTGGAGTGAGAAATCCACTGCCACTCTCCAGGACTGTTACGAAACCACGGACTGGCAGATGTTCTGTGTTGCAGCTGATGGGGACATCGTGGCATACACAGACTCTGTCTCAGCCTACATCTCCAAGTGCATTGATGATGTCAAGGTCAGGACTTTCCGCAACCAAAAGCCCTGGGTTAATGGTGATGTCTGTGCAAAGCTCAGAGCACGG
Source organism: Zeus faber (assembly GCF_960531495.2). Lineage (NCBI taxonomy): Eukaryota > Metazoa > Chordata > Actinopteri > Zeiformes > Zeidae > Zeus > Zeus faber. Next base: position 7,062,058 of record NC_137197.1, read on the forward strand.
TCCTCCTCCTATAGCTCTCGGGACATAGAGGCCTTTTGAGGAAGTCCAGATATGAACTTGGAAAGCCATCAGAGATGCCAAAAGAGCCTACAGGGACAAGGTGGAGAGCATCCAGGCACGGACTACCAGACTCACAAACAGTTTTTACCCTCAGGCCATCAGGCTTCTCAACCTGCAACATCTGTAGTCACCTATGTAAATTAAATGTACATCACCACAACTACATGTACATATCCACCGGCACTCTTTCACTTTATATTTATATCCATATCTTGTGCAATAGACTGACCTATTTCTGTTGGAATTGCTACAATGTTCCAATTATTTTAGTTTCCGTTTTAGGGTTATTTTTCTTGTTTTCACTTTATGTACATACACTGTGACCTCTTGCCCGTATTTGTAACATCGACTCTACCTTCTTTTTTTTTATATTCGACTCTTATTTTATTAAAAAAATTTTTTTTTAATATATATTTATGCCCACTACGCAGTTGTTGCCTGTCATGCCCCAAGAATTTCATTGTAACCGAATATCGTATGACCTTGTGTTGTACTGTACACTTGACAAATAAAACGCTTTTAACTTTGAACTTTGAACGTTGATGGATCACGTTTTCTTCTACCTCGTGGATGGTCGGAGTAAGGCTCCAATCCGATTGAGCATCTGTGGGATGTGCTGGAACAACAAACCCGATCCCTGGGGGCCCCACCTCGTAACTTCCAGGACTTAAAGGATCTGCTGCGAACGTCTTGGTGCCAGATACCACAGGACAACTTCAGAGGTGTTGTGGAGTCCATGCCTCCACGGGTCAGAGCTGTTTTGGCAGCATGTCGGGGAGTTACATTTTATTTGGGTTTATTAGGGGAGGTTTTAATGTTGTGGCTGATCGGTGTACTGCACATGCAATGCAAACCTCTCCATGATTCTCTCCGTGTTATATGAACTGAAAGGAGGAAATATCCATTCAGATTTCATTCACCATGTATTGGATTGGACCCTTCACAAACTCAGTATTGTGGGGATATTTACCCCTCCCTTCTTGACATTCCAACACATCTTTCTGGTTTTCAAAGGACACACAGAGACCTGATTCACAGGGTCATAAATTCTCTGAAGAGCTCGATGCTGGGGAATTCTTCTGTGCATGTCCAGATGGTTGCTGAGATTTTAGCGATGACCGCGTGGACAGGATGGTCTCACAGCAAATAATAAAATATGTTAAATATAACTTTGCTGGCCCATGGCAATACTGTACATAGGCCTTATATTCCAATAAAAAGTCTATCAAATTATCTTGAAAATGAAAAAAATAAAATGGGTCAATTTTCTTACGATCTAACCAACTAAAGGGACCATTCAGGGATTCATGGAAATTCCAATTAAAGTAATTACTTTCATATTTCCCAACCAAACAATCTATGTGTCAAAAGTCTAAAGTTGAGCATTTAGGAAGTACGGACCGACTGCCAAATACTCAAATAAGTAATTTCTCACAATCATAATGTCAACTTTCGAAACAATTTTGCATTGTGATGACAATCTGTGGATGAAAATGATGATGATGATGATGATGATGATGATGGTTGTAATAAAAGTAATAATAATAATAATAATAATAATAATAATAATAATTATTATTATTATTATTAATATTATTATTATTATTATCATCTGGCCTTTTACCTGTTTAGTGTTTTGTATGCTTATTTATTTAGTTATTTATTTAGTAATAGTATTTATCTTTTTATATATATATTATATGGGTGAATATTTGAATTATTTAAGATTATTTTTACATTTTTTTCTCAAACTTGTTGACCACAAGAAGCAGTATGGTAGATATAATAATAATAATAATAATAATAATGATAATAATAATAATAATAATAATAATAATAATAATAATAATAATATTATTATTATTATTATTATTATTATTATTATTATTATTATTATTATTATTATTAATACAAGTATTCGACAATAATTTGTGAAAAACCTTATCAATACTTCACAAGGCTGTGTAATTGTGTTGCGTCTCAAGTGTCTCCCGTGTCTCCAGGGTTCTCCTAGATCTGTTGGGATTTACACTTCAACAGGAAGTCAAACAGTAAAGAGGACGCCCTGAATTCCGAAAAAAGCAGAACCTCCTCTGTCCTGAGATCACACTGTGAATTTGTTGTTTCAGGGTCAAATGTGACCTGACATTTTGGGTGTAAACCCAGAGCTGCTGTGTATTGTAACCGTTATAATAGCTGTAGAAATTGGGCTTCTGTCCTTGCACAATCAGTGTTACATACACACAGCAGGATAATGCACAAACAAGTGGCCATACAGCCAGACAGAGCATATTAGATCTCCAGCAATGTGACATTTTAACCACACTAGACCTGATTAAACGGGTAATGAAATTTGTGATGCATAGCTTTGTTTTGTTTTTTACTCTGAAGGGTTTATACTTTCCCTCCGTTAGCGACTTGATTTGATCGGACATAATATAGAATGCAGTATGTATATATCCTATCTATGTCCAATATCTACGTACCGGTTCTGAAAACAGTGCAGTGCTATGTGAAATGTAATATTGTCGTATCATTTTATCCAATCTATAAAAATAAGTAATTGATTAAATTGGTTTGTCCGGCTGTCTTCCTTTCTGTCCGCCTGCCTGTCTGCCTGTCTTCCTTTCTGTCCGCCTGTCTGTCTCTCTGTCTGCCTGTCTGTCTGTCCCTTCGTCTGTCTCTCTGTCCGTCTGTCCATCTGTCCCTCTGTCAGTCTCTCAGCCTGTCCGCCTGTCCGGCTGTCTCTCCATCCGCCTTTCTGTCTCTCAGTCTGTTTGTCTGTCTGTCTGTCCGTCTGTCTGTCTGACTGTCTGTCTGTGCCTCTGTTTGTCTGTCTGTCTGTCTTTCTGTCTGTCCGCCTTTCTGCCTGTCCAGCTGTCTCTCCGTCTGTCTGTCTCTGTCTGTTCGGTTGACTGTCCGTCTGTCTGTCTGACTGTGCGTCTGTCCGTCTGTCTGTCTCTCTGTTTGTCTGTCTGTCTTTCTGTCTGCTTGTCTGGCTCTCTGCCTGTCCGCCTGTCTGTCCCTCTGTCTGTCTGTCCCTCTGTCTGTTTATCTGTCTGTCTCTCTGTTTGTCTGTCTGTCTGTCTTTCCGTCTCTCCGTCTGTCTGTCCGTCTGTCTCTCCGTCTGTCCGTCCCTCGTTCTGTCTGTCTCTCTGTCTGTTAGTCTGTCCGTCTGTCTTCCTTTCCGTCTGCCTGTCTGCCTGCTTGTCTGTCTGTCTGGATGTCTGTCCGCCTGTCCATCTGTCCGTCTGCCTGTCTCTCGCTCTGTCTCTCTGTCTGTCTGTCTGTCTGTCTGTATGTCTCTCTGCCTGTCGGCCTGTCCGGCTGGCTCTCCATCTGTCTGTCTGTCTGTCTTTCCGTCTGTCCGTCTATCTGTCTGTCCATCCGTCCGTCGGTCCGTCTGTCCGTCTGTCCGTCTGTCTGTCTTTCTGTCTGTCTGCCTGTCTGTCTGTCTGTCTGTCTGTCTATATGTCTCTCTACCTGTCTGTCTGTCCATTTGTCTGTCTGTCTGTCTGTCTGTCTGTCTGACTGTCTGTCTCTCCGTCTGTCTGTCGGTCCGTTTGTCCGTCTGTCCGTTCATCTGTCTGTCTGTCTGTCCGTCTGTTCCGTTTATCCGTGTCTGATCCTTCGTGGGAGTTGCTGCAGTAGTTTGAAAAAAGCAGACAAACAAAGAAAAAGTCCAGATAATCAGATGAGCGATAACCGTTGACCATAAACTGATATTCAACTTAAACCACATGTCAAATTTTGACTTTTAAACAGGGAAAATGAAATCACGGAGAATTATCCTCTGTAAGCATATCGAATTACTTCTTTGCTGGTGTGTTTCCAAGCGGGGCCTTAAACTCCTCCCTTTTAAAAGCCCAGTTCCAATCCACTGAGTTATTGGGTGAGAAGCGATTTGTGAGCGTGGATCCGTTCTCGGGAGCTGTCAAAGGAGGGAAATCTTTACTTCCCAAAACCTTGACTGGATATATTCGCCGTCCCCAAACATGACGTCTGGAGGGACTGCGGGGGCAAAGGGCAGGGAGTCAGGTACGGACGCTCTGTGTTCTGTTAAAGTGAGGAAAAGCGTGTACTTGCACGTTAAAATGTATTATCTGGAAAAGAAATGTTAAACTAATGACTGTATTTCACATTTTAAAATGCCCCAGAATGCTCTTGATTTGTCCTTTTGTGATAGGAGATCATGAGGGAAGCGATACGAGCGACCTCTAAAATGAAAGATTTGAAGCTTTTGAAATGAAAATGTCTTTTTCATAGTTTCAATGTTCATACAGAGTAGCTATTTTTTTACACTCCTTGAGGTTGCATACAGGTTTTCTCCAACTAAAACTGTCTTGTAAATATTGTTTTAATTAACAATTAAAATATAGGCCTATATAAAGGCAAAATGAATGTCAATAACTAGTATAGCATAAACAAACAATAAACAAGCCCAATGTCAGGGAACTAATAATAATAATAATAATAATAATATAATTATTAATCATAATAACAATAATAACCATCATCATCATCATAATGATAATAATGATAATAATAATAATAGTTATAATAATAATAATAATAATAATAATAATAATAATAATAATAGATAATAATATAGATTGATAGTCATCTGAATGTAGCTGAATGTTATTCTCCCTTGTAAGTCGCTTTGGATAAAAGTGTCTGCTAAATGACTAAATGTAAATGTAAATGATCATCATCCTCCTCTTCCTCATCATCATCATCATCATCATAATAATAGTTATAATAAGAATAATAATAATGATAATGATAATAACCTTTATTTGTATAGCAGCTTTTATCCACAACATGAAACTTCGACTGCTTTACTTTAATAGAAGGCAATAGGGATGCTAAATGAATATATTAATTTCATAGTTATATATATATATATCACTTAGCATAGTTTTACGAATGAAAACTTGAAATGTTCTCATATTGTTGGTGTTGCGGTTGTTAAGTTACGTTTCAGTTTTATTGGTCATATGTAGGTTAACACATCGCAACGATACAATGAAATGTACTGGACGAGAATCAGGTCAGGTCAGCTCGCCAGTGAAAACATTAACAGTAATGCAAAAAAAACTATCGTAAAATAGGGAGAAAAATAAGGAATACAATATAAAAATATGAATAGCATATAGATATAATAGAATATAAATAGAATATAAGAGCAGTATACATAGGTAAAGTCAGATCTATGTGAGTAAAAGTGACAAGCGTATTGCACAGCGACAGAGGTTGACAGTCCTGGTTGAATAGCAGCCGCCCCTGGAGGTAATGCAATTTTTTATCGAAGCAGCGCAGACAAGCAGGTTAGCAGATATGCAGTGAGGGGTAGCTCCTTTTATGAGTTGTTGTTATAGCCTAGAAGGCGTAATTCGATAATTCATTTTGCAATGAGCGCAGCAATCCTTTAAGAGAACTACAGTGCCAGCGGGTTCAGGAAAACACATTCTTGGGTTTGCTTATCTCCTGCAGACTTTTAATTATCCGATCAAAAGTTAAAAATAGTAAAATGCTGAGTATCCATAGACAGGTATGTTACAAATATATGCCGGCGAGGAGGCTCTCGAATTAGTCTGCGTCTGTCGTCCGCCGTCTGTTACTGTAAGTACGTGTCTAAATTTGAATCACATTATTGTGTATGTGATATAATCTTGTATAATATATCAATATCTATTGTACCTACTATAATATAGCAGGTAAACATTCAAAACCAAACAGGGAAATCCACTGTTATTTTCAGGGAATTTGTTGTTTTGGTCCGTAACAGATTTTCCCAATTTGGAGCCAGATGCTCATAATCAAATTTCATCTGGTGGAACGAGGGCTCCCGGGCCGTAGCATGACAGAGTTATTAATACATATCTATAAAATGTGTTTGTATAATTCAGTGATGGTGGTGAGGATCCGGAGAGCCCGCTGGCTGCTACTGGGAATGCTGAGTCTGTCCCTGCTACTGGTTGTACTGGGAATCTACACAACGACCCGCACCGAGAGCCTGAGCATCACCGGATACTTCTCTGGCGCTGTCGTGAGTCTGAACTCTATCCAATGAAGGAAATCACCCAAAAATAAGGTGCAATGACCACTAATAAGAGGAGATACATTCGGGGAAATCGCTTGGAAATGGGCGCAATGACAATTGCTTGCAGCCAAATTCCTCCATGTAGCCTGAAAATGATCTTAATGTATGTTTATCACCTTTATTGCATGTTGTTTTTTTTAATGAAAGATGGCACTTGGATTATGTCTTGATCTCGAAAGATATATATTTGATGAACCTTTTCTCGTCATATAATATCTAGTAGTCAATTTACCTCAGTTATTTACCTATATTGTAATGTACCTGTCATTTATTGGCAAAATGTCCTTTCGAGTAACATCAGGTTGTGGATGTTTTTTTTTTTTTTCCTAACTTTATATTTCAGTCAAATTACATTAGGAAACAAACAATACTAATCATATTCTGACTCTGCTTTGCTTGATTTGGTCATTTTACTGAACATTATTGTTACTCTATTAAGCAGCTTTTCTTTTTTAAGACACTTCATTTTATTTTCAGCTGGCTTTTGGGTCATTCTTGGGAGTTCTTGGGCTCTGTCTGGAAGAAAACCGCAAGCAGCTGGTACGTCGTACCCTTCCATTTGTTTACATTTGATTTATGTTTGTGAAATGAAATCCTACTTATATGCACTGCACAATAATAGGTATGTGGCAGATTTGACATTTCTGTCGTTTGAATTGGGGGTAAACGTCATTTTTTGTTGTGCCTCAAAGTGTCTCTTGGATCTAACCAAGGTAACAGGAGGAATTACAGTAATCAATCGTATTAATGGTGGCAAAACCAGCGCTGTTACGAGGCACATGTCTGTGAAGATCATTTGAGTTGACTGCTGGACGGCTGCTTTCCCGTGGGAAGAAGAATATAGATTCCAGATTCCAGATTCCAAATTCCAGATTCCAGATTCCAGATTCCAGAATCCAAATTTGAATTCCATGTTCCAGATTCCAAAATCCATATATGAGCAATTCCATATTCCAGATTTCAAATTCGAGATTGTAGATTCCAAATTCAAGATTCCAGATTCCAGATTCTAGATTCCAAATTCCAGATGCCAGATTCTAGATTCCATTTCTGAAATCCAGATTCCTAATTCCAGATTCCAGATTCTAATGTCCAAATTCCAGATTCCAGATTCCAAAATTCCAGATTACAGATGACAAAATCAAGATTCCAGATTACAAATTCTAGATTCCAGATTCCAGAATCCAAATTTTGGATTCCATGGTCCAGATTCCAAAATCCATATATGAGCAATTCCATATTCCAGATTTCAAATTTGAGATTCTAGATTCCAAATTCAAGATTCCAGATTCCAGATGCCAGATTCTAGATTCCATATTCTGAAATCCAGATTCCTAATTCCAGATTCCAGATTCTAATGTCCAAATTCCAGATTCCAGATTCCAAAATTCCAGATTCCAGATTACAAATTCAATATTCCAGATTACAAATTCTAGATTCCAGTTTTCAAATTCCAGATATCAGATTCTAGATTCCCAATTCCAGATTCCAAATTCCATATCCCCAATTCCAGATTCCAGATTTCAAATTCAAGATCCAAGATTCTAGTTTCTAGATTCCAGATTCCAGATTACAAATTCTAGATTCTAGATAGATAGATTCCAGACTTGAACAAATCTAACAACGATTTAGGCTTTTTATTCTAAATGTGCATTGTTTTGTTCTTGTGTGCATTGTTTTCTGTCGACCCCGTTTTCCGGACCTTTCCGGACAAAAAACACATACCTGGCAATACTTGCAATACCTTACAAAAATGACCTTTAATATGTATTTCTGAAACAGCCTTAGTACATACTATCGCCCAAAACATTAGTGTTCGATAAGGTTGATTTGACACCACCATACAGATATATAACATGTGCATGTTTTTTCTTTAAAGTTGATCGACTCTTGAGGTTTATTAGTTGAAACAGAACACAAATTACAGCTCCTGTACAAAAGTACACAAGTGTACAAAAGTAATAACAGTGTACAATAGGAATTAATCAAATTCTAAGAGGGCCAGCTATAATTATTGTTAATATATGTATGGCGATTAAACATTTCATACCATTATGGAGGCGTGAAGATTTTAGTGTCAATAGTCCTGGAGTTGACAGCTCACCTTCATATCGTGTTATTTATCAGGTATGAGAGCAGCTTTCCAACGGCTTCCAGTAGGAAAACAGATCAAAGACTCCATTTACACCTGACAATAACATGATCGCTGAGACCACATTGGGTGGTCCACACGGTGGTGGTACAAATCCAAATACATCTGGTCAGCCTGAACCCTGCACTGCGTACAATGAACACGGCACCAACATTTGGTGATGTATGATAATGCCAGGTGTGAACAGCTGGACTTAGATCTGTCCACTTGAGATCGGATCACTCGAGACACATGTTAATGCTAGGTGTAAACAGGGCCTTTCAACCTTCAGAGGAATTTCAGAGTATTTATACGTAGCTTAATGTGGTTGCCGAGGTTTCAGTCGGTGTACAAATAATAAACACTAAACAAAACTCAAAATCACTTAAAATCAATGCTTTAATCATGTTTGCTGACGAGTTATCCTCGAAAAACACTTCCTGCTGCTTGGCTCGGTCGCCAACATAGAAAAGGGGATTTAGAATTTCCTCTGTTTTTCATTAACATCAGTTAAAGTAACAGTGGGCACAAATAGGAATAGAAATTAGATTTGACAGTAAGAAATAACCGTGTTATTACCCAAGTTAGACTATGTGCTGTGAAGAAAACTCCTAAGCCCAGGCTGACTAGGTGCTCACCACAAAGGAGAACAGACCGCCTGCTTATGTTAAAATGAGTTATATCATAGTGTTTTACATAGTGTTTTACATAGTGTCTGGGAGTTCAATGGCCATGATGTGCAGCAAAGTAAACTTCACAATAACTTTAATAGCGAAAAGGGTTTTGAGTCTTGGTCCAGTTTTCCTTCCATTTTGTGCGAATGGGACATCGGTGAACTTACTGCCGAGACGCTTTTGATGCAACCCAAACCAGACCTCATTTCCAAACCGTTACATCACTCAACAATACCCAACCATCTCTATCTGTGGAGCATCTGTTTTCCCTTTCACTTCTGGCCATCGTTTCCCCCATTGTTGAGCTATCCAATCACACGCCGAAAAATTCATTTAGCCGGAGACGGAGAAACTGAGAAGGTCTCCCCGTTACGCACAGGGCTTTTGTTGTTTCATTCAATTCATCGACAACATCTACATCTACAATAAAAACGCACTTTTTTTAATATGGTTTGATTTGAAAAATGCTTTTCACTAAGCGATTTCCCGGATCGGAGCGGAGATCGCTCTGATCTGCTCCAACCTTTTTCTTAATTCTCATTTGAGAGGTTAAAAATACGAGAGATTTACAGGAACCTTTTCATTTTTTTTTACCTGTGCTGTCAGCATGCTGGGCATACAACACAGAGTATTTGTATGCCATTGCATCCAGGACAGAGTTAGTCTGCAAGTGGACTTCAAGTTCTCAACCTACAATGCATCTCTTTATTCATTCTTAAATCATCAACAACTGCTGCAATAACTCTGTCCTGTGGACGATCTGTGGGATGACAAGAGCACAGTTTTTGGTTATGGAGAGCCACCACCAACCCCCCTCTTTGGAGAACTATTTATCATGTTTGGGTCTATAAACAACTGAGCTCTACTCCAAGAGGGGGAGAATCACCACGGTGAGACAAATAAACATAGAAACAAACAACATTTACACAAAAACATGAACACTGGATGACAACATATATTGAAAACCAGTGAATTAGGTCCAGAAAAACTGGAACTACAACTGGTCACGTGGCCTCTTCCTGTCATAATTATGGCAGAAAATGAGGGAGGAAAGGAGAGGAATGCAACCAGGAGGGTGCTGGGGTGCACTCGAGGCAGGTGTGGTGGGAACATATTCAAATGGGAGGACAGTGGGAGAGAAGGGTAAAATATGAGAAAATCCCTGGAAAAACAGGGGGGTTGACAAGTATGTAACAGGGATTTTTTTCAGAGTTTTCATTGGATGGGCAGATGATTCCTCTGGGTGGGCAAAGGCTTGCAGTATCTCTGGGTGGGCCACGCCAAACCCAGCCCACAAAAGAGCATAAAAGAGCATGGGAAATAGGGAATTAGTTTTTTAATCCTTAGAAAAGGATTCCCATCGGTGGATCGTTGTTTCACAACTAGTTGTGGTCTGATCAGGGATTCATGCTTAGATCCTCATATAATCTATTTCCCTAAAAAGGTCAGCCAGACGATAAATATGGAAAATATCAGAGAAGACATAAAACAAATGAAATGTGAAACAAGTGTGTGAGAAAAGCAATGGTTAGGGATGACACTGAGTGTTCTTCTCAGGTTAATGCGACTGGATATCTAAACATTCAAACTTTAAACAGGCTTCTGGGGCTGTTCTATTTCTTTGTTGAGGGACTCAAAACCTCCACATATATATAAATAGACCTTCTGTTGCGCTGGTTAAACCAAGCTCACCACAGATTTGCCAACCTCCATGTGCAAGTCTTTACCCGGGTATTTACTGTCACAGTCACTCCACCCACAGCTCACAGCTGCCACCCAACAAGCTCACCAACAATGCTTTTTTATCTGCGTTCCCATTGCCACCATACACTTATCTGTCATTCTGTGTGATTGAGTATATTGTGGTTTCAAAAGGAATTTGCGATTTTATCTTCCCTTTGTATCTCTTATCCCAACCCAGCTGACCGCTGCCATAGTGTTTTTAAGCTTCGGCATCATCGCCTCTTTTCTGTGCCTGGTAATCGACGGGGTCTTCATTGTCTTCAACTTGGTGAGTTTCCCGAAACACAACCCTGTTGGAAAAGAAGCTGTTCGTCATTTTGAAATGAATAATTCGGGGACACGATGGTTTCTCGAAGAAGGTGACACGTTCTCCGGTATGTGCAAGTATGTGTTACTTCAGTTACCTCAACCTTTATAAGCAAAATTGTAGCTTCATTGGAATTGTTACATTCGCATTTTGAACTCAATTTCAATGAAAATTCCCATGAGCAGAGTCCCTCGAGGTTCTACCGCTTTCTCTTCAATTGCTTCCAGAATAAAAAATGTGAATCATTTCAAGTAAACACAACCGCTATAAAGTGGTGTATTGGAAGTGATTACTCCTCCAACTGAAAAGGAAAATACACTTGGAGAGGATGCAGTGGAGGAGCGTGCACGCGAGATCGAGCTGCATTTGTGCTTGTGCTCAGTTGCTCAGTATTTTCACTTCATTTCCTTTGGCCATCCTTGGTTTTTAGGTGTCAATATCTTTGCAATGAACCGCTTTGAACACAGAGCTAGAAATAAGGGTTCTATCACAGTCCACACATGTGCATATGGGCCTGCAAAGGGAGAGGGTCTACTGACTGCAGAAGGAATGACAGTGAAAGTGAAGGGGCGTCGGTCTTCACAGCTCTGCCTGATCTGTCTTCTGTCCCTTGCATTGAGGCCTTGGGCTTCTTCTGCCTGGAACTTCTCTCTGACTCACACAGTCATCGTTGGAGCTACTCCGCTTTAATAGTGCTCTGCACTCTGTCACTTTGAACCGAATTCCTCTACCACTGACGGAAAATGGAACTGGAGCTGTCCTGATCCAAAGTGGAGACCCACCGACGAATGCTTGGGAGTTTTCTACACGATCTCATCAAAGGCCTAATGATCTTTCTTTCAAAAGATATCACGTCACATGCCAACAGGAGCCATGGCAGCCGCCAGAAGATCTTGTTGGCAACTTCTGCATCTTGGATTTCCCCTGGAAGGCCAGTCTGGATGATCTTCTTTAACAAGTCTTCATCTTCCTTTGCAGCATTGAAGACCTTATCTATGTCGGTGGTCGGTTGAATGACTCGCTCGACAGTACTCCAATAAATACTTCAACAAATTGATGTGTTGTGCATCTCACTATGGAATACATTGCCTCAAAAACAGCTCATTGGCTGCTATGGTTGAGTGACGGTATATCCTTTGCAGGTGTATTTTGAATACCATCCCTTTTTTTTTTTTCCAAAAAGGGATGGTAATTTCAGGTTGCTTCAAGTGTCTGGTTTGCAAAATGGCAACATGACTCTTGCAAAATGATGATGATGCATTTTTATGAAATTGTTTTGTAAATTTGTTCCTACATTGAAGGGCAAAATGAGATTCTGATTAAATGACTGTTGACATAAAGAGAAAAAGCCATTGGTTACTATTTACAAATTCCTTTTAGAATCAAACTATGTTGTTCTGCGTGCTGAATGTACAATCTAGTTATTTAATGATGAATAAAATGTTGGTTAATTACCGTCTCCTAATCCCAATAATTTGTTTTGGAAATAAAACCCTGTATGCACAGTTGTTTTCTTCTAATTCTTGCCAGGACATTCGACCTGTGAAAGCAGGGAGATGTCAGTTCTACACCAGTGGAAGCAGCTACATCTATGAGAATTACCACGCCTCTGTAAGTTCCGTTTGGTATAGACATCTTAGGGATATGAGTCTACTTGATATATAATAAAGTGAATATTCAGATATAATGGCATGTAAAGACAGGATATACACCTATCAGCCACAACATTAAAACCACCACATTGGGACACTGCGCGGGGATTACGGGGTGCATGTTAATTTATTCAATGAATGTTGGAAAATAAAATAAATGACATAAATACATCTAAAATAAAAACATTTTTTTTTTTGTATTTTTATTACTGCTGAGTGTACGTGAGCTGGTCCGCACCCAGAGCGATGCGACTAGACCAGGCAGGCTGTCCTCAGTGTGCCGGGGCGAGGGACCATGGACTCACGTCTGGCACGTCACCATGCACTTAAGTCACGGATGGTTCCTCTTGTGCCAGTCAGTCCCTGCTCTGGACTAGGAGCAAATAAGTTCCTGGAGTTCTAAGATCTACGATCCTAGTTTCCTGCAGTGCAAACACAAAAAAGGGAGGGTTCCTCCAAAAAGCTCTTAGAACTACGAAAAAGTTCCTGCGGTGCGAAAAGGCCTAAGGTATCCTGTGGTATCTGGCACCAAGACGTTAGCTGCAGATTCTTTCCTGTAAGTTGCGAGGTGGGGTCCCTATGGATCAGGTTTGTTGTTCCAGCACATCCAGATCTGGGAAATTTGGAAGCCAAGTCAATATCTTGAACTCTTTGTCATGTTCCTCAAACCATTCCTGAACATTTTTTGCAGTGTGGCAGGGCTCATTATCCTGCTGAAATAGGCCACTGCCATCAGGGAATACCGTTGTCATGAAGCGGTGTACTTGGTCTGCAACAATGTTGAGGTAGTTGGTACGTGACAGAGTAACATCCACATGAATGCCAGGACCCAAGGTTTCCCAGCAGAACATTGCCCAGAGCATCACACTGCCCCGCCCGCTTGCCTTCTTCCCATAGTGCATCCTGGTGCCATCTCTTCACCAGGTAAACGATGGACACGAACCCGGCCATCCACATGATGAAAAATAAAACATGATTTTGTCAGACCAGGCCACCTTCTATCATTGCTCCATGGTCCTGTTCTGACACTTATGAGCCCATTGTAGGCGCTTTTGGCGGTGGACAGGGATCATCATGGGCACTCTGACAGTCTGCGGCTACAGGTATGCAGCTCCATATGGAGCAAGCTGCGATGCACTTCTTGTCATGACACCTTACTATCATAGCCATCATTAACTTTTTCAGCAATTTGTGCGACAGTAGCTCTTCTGTGACATCAGACCAGATGGGCTAGACTTCGCTCCCCACGTGCATTAATGCCCATGGCCACTCATGACCCTGTCGCTGATTCACCGGTTGTCCTTCCTTGGACCACTTTTGGTAGGTACTAACCACTGTATACCAGGAACACCCCACAAGACCTGTCGTTTTGGAGATGCTCTGACCCAGTCGTCTAGCCATCACAATTTCACAAAGGGAAACCATCGCTCAGATCCTTATGTTGCCCATCTTTCCTGCTTCCAGCACATCAACTTCACAAATTGACAATTCCCTTGCTGCCTAATACATCCAACCTCTTCACAGGTGCCATACTAACAAGATGAGCAATGTTATTCACTACACCTGTCAGTGGTTTTAATGTTGTGTCTGATCGGTGTAAGTCCTGCTTGTACATCTGAATTGTAACGATTTTGCATTGCTTGATATCTCACTATCATATTGATGCATTGATTGTTGCTCTTTTTTGCCTCTGGGGTCATTTTACAGTTTAACTGTGGAGAGTTTTATCCACCACTGTTGTCCCATGTTGCTTGTTTTGCTGCTGTAAACATTGTTTTCCTCTTGCAGGTCCCATGTCGGAATCTCCAGGAGTCCTGTAGCTTGATGGTACGAAGTGGGACCTGCTACTGCTGTGATCTGTATGATTGTGCCAAGTGAGACAATCCTGTCAACATCTTCTTCCTCCTCCTCATTATTATCATCACCATCACAAATAACCCTTATAATTACCCTTATTACCCTTAATAACTCTTATATTGTAATATGGTAAATGTTACCTAAAATAATCCCAATACTTTCCTGTGTCTGAACTGTTCAACAAGATATTTACTCAACAATGACTTACACCCTCCTATCGCTCCTGAAAAGAAAACTTTGAAATAAAAGACTATTTCCCTGTGTTGCAGTGGAGGCTACCTGAACAACTACTATGAGTTTGTGGGTGTGCAGGGCTGCCAGGATGTGCTGACCGTCTACACTCTGATCTGGACCCTGACCGGCCTCAACCTGATGGCCTTCCTCACGGGCATAGTGACCATGGCCGTGCTCGGCAGCATCAAGAACCTGGTAAAACATTAAAGTTGAAGTGGCATGTGATAAAATGCACGATCCTAGACTTTCACAGCTAAACAGCTAAGCGGTGCTGTCACTGTAAGGGCCATATAAGTCCGGACATCATTGAACCTGACAGCCTTTCTTCCATGTCAACCCACCGTGTCATACCGTTTGGACTTTTATCCAATAACAATATAACAAATTTGGTCAGATACACAGTCCAGGCCAGAATTTCCTTGAATCATTTCATATCAGATCTCGGGCACAGGGAAACGTTATGTTTTGTTGAAGTGAAGTCTTTCTAGGCTTCTGGGAAGTAATCTAATAATCTGACCCGACACTTCACCTGACAACGCCTTTTCGAGAGCAGAGCTTTCTGTGCTAGGGATTTTTAACCCACTTTTCCTTTGGTGGACATGCACATTTCACCACGTGGTTATGGTTGAAACGATTGCCGCCATGTGTCCAAATTCTCCCTCTTCCAGACACCATGGGGAATCTGGTCAGGATCATACCATCACGGTGCTTATATACAATTGAAAATATCCAATCCTTCCAGTTGGAAACAAACAACCATTAGTGACAGATGAAACACATGTAATGCAAAAAGGCTAAACTTCAATAGGGATTTCACACAAAACATGGATACTTAAATTGCCTTTCAAACACCAAATGGCAAATGTTTATCACTCAGAGCATGTGGCGTCAAGATGTGTTGGTCAGATGCTCGGTGTGCTGTTGTGGGATGGGGAGCATTGATCATTTTGATTCATTTTCAATCAAATATCTGTTTCCAATGTTGAAATAACATAATGGTCCAACAGTAATTACCACGGCAGACAAAAACACCCAAAATGGGCCTGGCCATATGTTATGTGTCACAGAATAAATCAGTGAACTAACACCGATGACATCAGGGCAGTGTTGTGCTGTGGTCGCTGCCTGTTTCGCGCTTCATGCCTAGAGAAGTGTTAATAGACTCCTGGAATCGCTCTCGTCTGATTCGGCTGTGATGCTTTGACACCCTGCGACCGCTCCTTGAGACTCACGGGACCCGATTGTTAAGAATTTGTGTTGATTCCCCAATGTTGCAGGTCATGATGGAATTCTCTTGGAATAGCAATATGTTTTATTATCCTTATTCCACACTCCAAGAGTCCTCTCATAGCACAATGAAACCAAAAGCCCACACACCGTTGGGGATTTCTTATCCTCAGCGTCCTTCTCCAAAAGCCAACACAAGCACAGTGTCGGGGTGAACGGCTTTGGCCATTGACTGAGGAATAGGCAAAACGGGCAAAGTATAGATAAATCAATGCAACACAGGCCACACAGGGTGTGGTTGTCAGTTACATTGTTGTACCGCGTGTTGCACTGCGGTCGAATGCAAATTGAATCACTGTCTCAGAAGGGCGAGATAAGAATCATTTGGGGGGGGTGGTAGCTCAGGAGGTAGAGCTGGTGGTCTAGTAATCTAATGGTTGCTGGTTCGATCCCAGGCTCCTCCTGCTAGCATGCTGTAGTGTCCTTGAGCAAGACAATTAACCCCTAATTGCTCCTGATGGCTGCGTCCGTCGGTGTTTGAACAATTGTAAGTCGCTTTGGATAAAAGCGTCTGATAAATGACTAAATGTAATGTAATGTAATGTAAGAACAACGCTCATGTTGATCAAATGCTGCGTGGCTGAATGCTGTCGGGCCCCCAAACTTTCCAAAACATTCCATTAATGGTTTGGCAGATGTGGATGACTTAAAAGCGGCGGGAAATCCTGTGGCCTAACTCTGGACAACCTATTTTATTTGCAACCATGAAAAGGTTAGTAAAGGAGTACATTTACCAAGGTTATACAACCGGACAGCGTCTGTGTGGGTCAGTCTGTTTCTCTAAACAGTGATTTGTAATCACTGACAGCCATTAATGTAAAGCTACTATGAGATGTACAATAATACAACAGAAGTTCTGTTAATGTGCCAAATGCAGATAGATTGTGTAATGTGTTTTTTGCGTTTTTAATGATAATAATAATAATAATAATAATAATAATAATTATAACAACAAGAATAATAGTAGTAATAATAATAATAACAATAATAATACTACTACTACTACTACTACTACTACTACTACTACTACTACTACTACTAATAATAATAATAATAATAATAATAATAATAAATATAGCTGCAGGTAGCAATGCACAGAGTCCAGTTTAGTCATGTTAGGTACGTATTACAGGTTTCAGAGGTTCCGAAGTTCTGTGATTATATGCGGGGACGTTTGGAGCAGACCAAGGGACTCTCTTCTATTGCAGATTATTTTTTAAATCTCTCTCCTTTTGCGGGGATGGGGGGCCACGCCAGGCTAGGGTTTGAGAGGGCGTGCGAGTTCTAGCTGGCATTGGACGTTTTAGGAAGCCCCGCAACGTCAGCTGCGGGGGGCCACATCCCTGCTGTGTGCTGTCGAGCGGAGGAAGGACCGGTGCTCCTGCTGTATGATTGGCTGTTTGTGTCACATGGTTACGATAGCAGTCGAATACACATAATTTCATTGGATCACATTTTCCATAACTTACGTTTCCATGAAATACGAAAAACGTTGTGGCATTTCTGTGAGTAATTACCATTACACGGCTTCTATTTTTCCGACGCCTCGCTAGATCTTGTCCGCACACTCAATCGCACATTTCAGTGGACTCGACTCAACCTGGTCACAAGTTTTTGTGGATTACTGTTATTCGTATTTTTCATTAATCGGGCAAAGTGATGGGGACCAAAGAGATAAAATATCTATAATAATCTGTAAGATATATAACAGATCTATAGACATCTACGGGGCAAGAAAGTACATAAATATACACATAAATCCATAGTTGGACATGGTCCAAATGAAATGCATTGGACAGCGTCTGTGACATCAATCAAATTTGGTCGGTTTTTCATTAATTTCTGCTCCGTATGTGGATCGATTTGGATGAAATTTCATCCACTACTACTCAACCATGTTCAAAGCTTTTGCCGTTCTTCTGTTTCAAATAGTTTTCGATTTCAAAATGTAGAGAATTTTCCCGGAACAATATCAATAGGGGATCCAGCCCTACAGGCAGGACTCCTAATAATAATAATAATAATCATCAACATAATAATCATAATAATAACAAATATAAATTGTTCATATTTGCTCATAATAAATATAGTAATGATAATATTTTGTATCATTATGACATTTATTATGACAGTTATTATTATATTCATTATTAGTACAGCATCTCATATATTATAAGCAACTCAAAGTTCTTTTAATGGAAGGTAAACACCTCGCTGAAAACTGATTTTAGTACTAAAGGTTCAAGCGCTTCCATGCTCTTTATGATACAACACTTAAAAACTGACATATAGTGTGTGTGTGTGTGTGTGTGTGTTCTGTGTGTAATTGTGCGTGTTAATGTGTGTGTGTGTGTGTGTGTGTGTGTGTGTGTGTGCGTGTGTGTATGTCAGATGAGGAGCAGCCTTGTGACCCAGAGCAGCATGTCTTCTCCCACAGCTCCACTGCTGCTGAATGAAAACTCACACACGGTTCACCAGCTCCACCAGGTCAGTGCACACACACACACACACACACACACACACACACACACACACACAGACACACACACACACACACACTTCAGTACACATCTCTGTGTTTGGGCCTCCCGTCCACACAAAAACGATGTTTTCAAAACTCTGATTTCCCTGTGTCCGCATGGACAAGGTAAAACAAAGCTTCTTGAAAACGCTGACGTCAGGACCTCAACCTGCGTCAGGAAGGTGTAAGCGGCGCCCTCCAACTTCCAAAGTCTCTCCAACTTTACGACAGTGTTGTGTGGGAACATTACGAAGGAGAAGCTCAATACGCACATCGTTTTATGACATATTATCGCCCCCTAGCCTGTGGGCGGAGAGATTTCTTTTTTTGAAACGGAGGGGGAAAAATGCGTTTTCAAAAAAATCGATATACGTGTGGACGAGGCCTTGGATCGTCTGAATGACAATTTCCTTATTTTCGCAGTGTTTTTTCCGACAGCCCTATTGCCAATTCTCGACAGCCATGAGACTTCATGGATTTTTTCCTAAATCCCACTTTTATGAGGCCAAGCCATTAAGACACCGACAAAGACATTGAACCTTTATTGGACTAATCCTCCAGATGGATTCCTCCTATTTTTTTTCAGGGGTTATACATGTGGTCATTAGTGCAGGAGACAGTCTGCATTAAACAGAAACTCATGTGGAGGAAAGGCCAAGTGTTTGCTCTGCGTCCATGAGCTGTGCAGCGTTTTGGTTTATTTCCAAGCAGCTTAACAGCGCGGGACAGTGAAAAGAGAAACGATATCATTTATTTTTATTAAACAAACTAATTATTTTCAGAAAGTTGACCTTGACTAATCCGTGTTCACACTTTTCCCCCCTTTATTTTCTACCGGTTTTTGCTTTCAGTGAAGATCTTCAAAGCAATATTTGGGCGGATGGTGTTATTGTGGAATTTTTGAACTCCTCTTCTATAAAAATGCCCGCCTGCCGCCCATGCGCACACACATGCGCCCACACCCACACACACACACACACGTGCACGCACGCACGCACGCACGCACGCACAAACAAAATGTATAACATAGAGTAGAACATGTATTGGGAGAAGCATTCAGATTGGCAAATAAATGTTTGCTGCCGTCTGACTTGAAATGAACATGAACTGAAGGTTTCCAATCAGACAATGAGCCACATTCCATGTGAAGTTCACTGTTTATCTGGCAATGGAACTGATTTCTAGTGTTCAAACATTTTATATTTCTTACTTTCTGTCTCTTTTTGTCGTTCTTGCTTTCTTTCTTTCTTTCTTTCTTTCTTTCCTCTGTCCATGCAGGGGGCCTTCCCAACAGCCCGAGCAGCGCCGTCTCCTCAGAGCTCCACCACGGAGCCTAATCCTCCTCCCTTCGCTCCGCTCTGCAACTTGATGCATTACAACGTCCAGGGGTTCTCCGCTTGAAGCCACAAAAGACCCTCAAAACCCCAAAAACCTTCCCGCTTTTAAATGAGCGGCATGGGATATGGGAATGTGCCTCAGTGTTTCTTTAAGTTTTATAAATTGTCAGCGTTCTCAAAGCTGTTAAGTGCCTCGTGACATCATCTCTCAAGGCCCCGAAACATTTAAATCACGTTTCAAATTTGTATAAAACTGTCAATTAATACAATCAGTGTCACAAAAATTAAAGATTTCGTTCTCGTTCCTGAATCCAAGATGGAAAATAGACACAATACAAAATTCTGTAAAATTACTTTAGTTACTTTTATATGTAACGCTGTCATTTCCAACGTAAAACATGATTCTCTGGTTTCTCATTACGAGAGGTGAAAACTTCCAGGTTATGAACTTTGTGGATTTTGGCATTGGCTTGGTCCAGGACAACCACTGCTCATGACTCCCTTTATTTACAAGTTTTTCCAGAATTGCTTACACATGTTTTCTGAATGTTTGGCTTGTTTTTTCCTCAAAATTCTAAACACAAAACAACAAACACAAAAAGCAAAACCCTACAAGTCTCTAACAAAAACACTGCGTTCCAAACTGTTTTATCTCTGTCCATTATTGCATCAAAATGACACACCAAAAAAAAACCCCAAAAAAACAAAGTGGCTCATCACATAAAAAGACAAAAACAAATGCTCAATATAAAAACAAATGCTCCCATTTTGATCTGGCCGCAGCTCCTCACCGGCATCACAAGCCATGTCCTCCCTGGCTGAACCATGGGTCCAGCCGCCGAAAAAGCCCCCACGTCCACTTCGCCGCGGGCAGCCTCCATCGCCTGGAGAAGAGGCCTGCATGCGAGGGGATGGCGCTCATAGCACCGTCCATCGCCGTGCCGAAAAAAACAAAACCTCTTCAATCGGGTTTAGGAAATGGGGAATATGGTAGGTGGTATAGAACAATAAACTGTGGGTGGTCAATGAACCAGTTGATGTGCTCTGATTTCCAAGTAAACCATTAAGGCAACTAATGTTCACAACTTGGCATGGTGAAGCGCTGTTGCTTTTCAAAGGAGCACAAGAGATTTTATAACTTTGAATGTTGTGCCTGTTTTTTTTTATTTTTTTATTGTGATTTAGAATCTAGGATGGAGTGTGATGCAGAAATTGCGCTTGCAATTTTGCAGACTCGGTTTTAGGGATTTGGTCTCAGTGATTGCGTTTCAAGTTCCAATTTGAGTGTGCCAACAATTGTGGAAAAACGGAGACGTATGAAAATGCAAGCTTGTGTAGTAGAAAAAAATAACACAGCGAAATGACCCCAAAAAACATCTCGCACATTAACGTCCCCGGCTCTTGAAGGAGTAGATTGCTGTCCCTGTGTGTTTCCTTGTGCGGTATACTGTATGTGTGTTTGAATACGGTGCATGGATGCCTTTCAAGATCATTATGATGGTATATGTGATGGCTTGCTCTAACATGTGACAAAAAAAAACTGGTTACTGTACATGTAAGCAAAATCAACGGACAAGTATTATACAGTTACATTACAAAACATATATACATATATAAATATTACTGTTATTTTGTGTATAATATAATGTACCATTTTTGACTGTTGGTTTTTCTATCTTGTAATCGAATGATTTACGCAATGATTTTATGTACAAATATATGTGAGAGGTATCGCATTCGACTGATCATTGGGCTCACTATGTGCACTGAGATGATTGTGCGGCTGGATTTGAATCCAAATTTTATTTTCCTGTGAAATCAATATGAAATCATACAGACTTAACACCGTTTTTCAAACTTGTTGACAGTTTGAGGTAATTGAGGAAATACTGTGTGTTAGAAGGGGGAGGAGAAGGGCAGAAGAGGAGGGTTGAAGGAGGAGGCGTTGAGGAAGAGGGGATGAGGAAGAGAGGAGGAGAGGCAGAGGAGGAGAGGAGTGAAGAAGAGGAGGGGAGGAGGAAGGGGACTGATTATCACAGAAGATTTATTGGAGGAGAGGAGGAGGAGGAGGAGGAGGAGGAGGAGGAGGAGATAAGGAGGAGGAGAAAGAGGAGAGGGGGAGAGGGGAAAGAGCAGGAGGAGGAGGAGGAAGAAGACCTGATCTTCTAAGAGGACGAGATGTATTGTCCTGTCACGACCCTCCGCCCGACGTGGTTAGGGGTCAGGTTGCCATGCCGACCATCACCACGTTGACGTTGGAGCCAGGGAAACGCCATTAAGATGGAAGCTACACGACACTAAGGCTTCACCTGGAGCTTTAAGAAACCCTGCGTGTCGTCTGACCTCTGCTTGAAATCAAGAGCTACGCTGGCTCCTCGGAGGACGCTTGTTTTCTTCAGCCGGAGGGAAAGCAGCGGGAACGGAGGAGCCGCCTCCTCCGGCTTCACCGGCTCTAATGCGGCTTTTATCTGGGAGTGATTTAAAAGACAACGTCTCTTTCTCGTCCATTGACGTTGACGTTGTTTGAGTCGGGGAGCCGGTGCCTCCACCTCGGGGGTTTATACACAACAAGACATTTTGATCCTCGCAAATCTTTTCGAAAAACATTCGTACACAACCAGTCAGTATAATAGTACACCCCCCCCCCCCGAAAAAAAACCGATGGTGTCAATGAGCCATGTTCGCTTGGTGCCGCAACGCGGTGAGACGCGGTGAGACGCGGTGAGACGCGGTGAGACGCGGTGGCGCTCGAAACGATCCGCCTCCGTGCGCACGCTTCCTGTTTGGAGGACGTCAGGAAAACAGATCACGTCAACAATAATCACAGTGAGCGATCGAAAGAGATGGGCGTGGAGGATCCCTTTAAAAAATTCAAATTGAGGTCGCCTTAGGCGCCTTTTAGGAGAGAAGGAGGAATAATATAATCTGGAACAGGCCGCGGTGGATGCCGGAGTCAGAAGGTCACAAGGAAAATCGACGACCCCCTGCTATTCTTCAGGCAATATGAGCTAATAATTGTGATGATAATTCATTTTATGGAGATTGGGTGAAGGTATAAGGCAGTTCCGTGGTCCCCCAAAATAAGGAGCAGTTTTCCTCCGGTTTATTACAACGTGAAAAAACGGTGAAACAACCTGGCGGAGAGACAGCGTTCAATGGAAGACTCATCCAACTCCAAGACAAATGAAAGAAACCCCACTCATTTAGCGGGGGGGTTGGATTTCACTGAGCAGCAGTGGACAGTAATCAGGGGAAGAGCTTCGAGACATTTACTTAAGAGGAAATGTCGTTGTGGCACTTTCCCATACATTTGCGTTAAGAGTATTTGTACTTTACTTCAAGGTGCGTCCTGCGTGTGGGGGTGAAGTCGGGGGAGTACACCGGATCGCGGTACGGTGGCTCCTGGACGACTGACTGACCGCGTCTGTACGAGGTAACGAGGTAACCGTCGCTGCCGTTGTCGCCGGAGAGGTCAAAACGGCATGAAACGTGACTCGTCATCCACGCCGTTTTTTGTGGGGTTCCGCATCGCAAGCGGCCGTGTCCTCGCGCGCCCGGACAAGTCGAGGAGGTCGGAGCTGCAGGACCACAGGCACCGGAGACGCCGAGCCCGCAGAGTTTGTCGGTTTTCTCAAGGTAGCTTGGCCCCTCATTTCGGCAGAACACATGGAATTTCTTCCGTGTATAGCGTCTGATATTCAACATCCTCGGTCCGTTACCTTAGGGCATTTCCGATGTTAATTAACTCTGTGAAGATTCTTCCTGTAAGTCAAAATCTCCCCAGTGTGAAACCCTTTGTAGCGCTGTCCATACTCACACACATTCTCGGGTCTTGCATGTGTAATGGGTTGCATTCTGCAGGTCCCGTTGGCCAAAAAATATTAATAATAATAAAAAAAAAAATAAAAAAAAAGGGAACGTCATTTCTGAATATAATTTGATGGATTTCAAGGGCCCTTGATGTTTTATCCCATTTTAAATCAGACTCGTGCTGTGTTTTCGTGGCACGGCAGCTCGGCCCTCCGTCTGCGTCTGCACGTGGAAGCCACTTTCGGGGGGGGGGGGGTTGGGACATGAAAAGCTGTGGTCCTAGAGCCACAGACCCTATGAAGATGTCCCAGAACATATATCTCTAGTAGCCATGGCAACTACAGCGAGAAGCCCCCCTCGGCTTTGGTGAAAAACACAGGGAGTTATTAAAAGGGACACATAATACTCCTGCTTAACACATGTGGAAATGAGTGCTGAACAGAGCTTTAGATAAAGTGACAGCTAAACGGAGAAATCATTCTTCAGCTGATTCAGCTCCGTCACCCAAAGTGAAGCTGGCGTCGCGGCCAGATTCTAACCCATGTTACTAATATCCCGTCAGCTAATAAAGTCACGTTTCTCCAGACGTCCCACCACGGCCTCCCTCAAACCGAACACAGGCTTCGCGGAGAAATCACGAACCGCCGCGGACGTTTCTGAAAGCGACTGAGGCCTCGACACGTAAAAAGTTGGAGTCGGGACTCCTAAATATCTATAAACAATGAGATCGGATTCCTTCGCTGCATAGGAGAACGGGAACGCTCTCGCCTCCGGGAGGACGTCCGCAGGGCGGGCAGGGGAGCGGGTGCTTTTCCCGGCTCTGCGGTGGGAGAAGACAAGTGGAGCGGGACGTGTGCGCCGACTCTTTATTTAACTTCGCCGCCCTCGACCACCACCGTAACATTCTCTGGTGTTTAAAAAAGGCCGTAAGCATTTCCCAGAAACGGCAAACTCCGGAGACGTTGTCTTGGCGTGTCAGTCTCGTGTTGGTCATCTGCCAGTTCACAGTGCAGCGGTTGCTAAATAAAATGGGATTGTTCGATTTTTCCAGTCCCCGTCAATTGAAAAAGACTCGAGATCTGAAATTCACTTGATTGATGCATTAGAGCAGCCTAACTACGCCACTGCACATGTGGTTGTCATTGTCAATGGGTTAAAAAAAATTGACAGTATATGGAGAAATGTCCTGTTTCGATGGAGACGAGGACAACTGATATTTTCACTCAAACAACACAGATATCATGGTTGGGAGTGAGGGGATGACGATATACCTGCAAAAATACACATAAAAAGAACTTAGACAGATTTTTAAAGGCGTCGAAGATGAACCAATATAATGAACCAATTTTAACCTGAACCTCAACCTGATTTTTGGAGGGAAAACGGAAAAAAAAGAAAATATACATAAAACCCTTTCAATTGCTTGCTTACAGAGCCACAAGTATTACAATTGGACTTTTAAATACTTGACTAATAAGGTCGTAGAGGTCTTATAAGTTAACTACAGACTTAGACCTCACTTCCATAGCAGCTCCAACGCTGACCCCTGTGATCTACAGTGTCCCCCATAGAATCAGCGGCTGCAGCTCGGGGCCTCCTGGCATGCACGCTCCACATATTCTGTCAGTATCCCGTTTCCTTAGCAAATTATTTGCGGTCACATGGTTAAAGCTGGCAAGTTAGGGTATGGATAAATGTTTAAATCAGTTTAACGTCACGTGTCTTCACCGGCATGTGACATTTACTACAGTTCCTTATGTGTGAGCTATTTTATTTATTTATCTTAATTTTAAATATTTCTATCTATCTATCTATCTATCTATCTATTTATAATAGTTTTCTTCTTTTTAACCTGTGCTGTCAGCATGCTGGGCATACAATACAGAGTATTTTTATGCCATTGCATCCAGGACAGAGTTCGTCTGCAAGTGGACTTCAACTTCTCAACCTGCAATGCAACCCTTTATTAATCTTAAATCATCAAGAACTGCTGCAATAACTCTGTCCTGTGGACGACCTGTGAGATGACAAGAGCACAGTTTTATGTTGTACAGAACCACCACCAACCCCCCTCTTTGGAGACAGTCTTACCATGTTTGGTTCTATAAACAACTTATCATCATTACTTCTCCAAGAGTAGTAAAAAAAAAAACCATAGAACCAAACATGTAGATGGAAAACCATAAACATAGAAACAAACAACATGTACATGTGTGTGAGGCATTTTATATTAATCCCTAATACCGGGAATCTTAGTGTAAACTTGTCAGTGCCTCCAGGACCATGCCCCGCTGTGCTCATTAGCACTGAGTGCTCGGACCCCGCTGGGAGAGTTTTCATATGTGTTGTTTTGTCTTGCAGTGGGGATCGTGTGGTGCCGGAGCCGCATCCCTTTGGACCAGATCGCGAGGCACACGGACCCGGGCTCTCATAAATCAGACATTTCTTTATTGTTGTGTTTTGGCCAGCGAGTCCTTGATTATTCGTTTTGATAAAAACCCCACCGTGTCGGCACCTCACTGCCCGAAAGTCTTCGTCTCACTCACTGAACCCATATCTGTGGGCGGAGTCTCCCACAGGGGCCATGGAAGACAAACCGGGCACCGGGGACAAACCGCTGGCTGCGGTTGCGTATCGGCGAGCTGGAGGACGAGCGCGCCTTGCGTGGCTGCCAGCTGGACGGCTTCATCGCCGGTGTGAGTTCCCGTGATGCCGCGGCGGCCAGTAAAGCTGCCGGCCCCTGGCTCTGGGTGAGGAAATGACCCGGTTGTTGGTTCAGCAAAACTGCCAGGAAATGCTTTTCCAGGTGGCTCACCAGAACCCAATGGCTGGTCATCTCAGGCACGACAAAACACTGAAGCGATAATAGCTCGTTTCTATTGGCAGATGTATGTAAATGGTGCGCTGTGTGTCTCGAGTGCCAATTAGTTAGTCCTCCCGTGACACCAACTGCGCAGCAGTGGCCGCGGGTGTTGTTTTGTGTTTGTCCTAGTGGACTATGCAACCCGGTACCCTGAAGCGGCGCCATTACGCAGTATTACGGCCAAAAGTGTGGCGCAGGCACTGTTTCAGGTCATCTCCCGAGTTGGGATTGCGAAGGACCAGTGTACCACCCCCAGACTGACAGCATGGTGGAGCGGTTCAATAAGACGCTGAAGAACATGGTTCGTTTGGACCCTCGCTTTGCTGTGCGGGAGGTGCCTCAGTCCTGGAAGGATTTTCTCTCTTTGAACTCCTCTTCGGCAGGAGACCCCAGGGGGTGCTGGCCCTAATTAAAGTTAACGGGGAGGAAGGGCCTTGCACCAGTAAGAACAAAGTTCATTATGTTATGAACCCGCGAGCAAAGCTATACACGATGGGGTGCTGGTCACAGGGGAATTTTCTCCAGGCTCAGGAATGTTGGCGCCGGTTATACAACAGAGGGGCTCGGCTCAGGCAATTTGCACCAGGAGACAAAGTGTTAGTGTTGCTCCCTACGTCCACCTCTAATTTACTCGCCAAGTGTCAATGGTCCTTTATGGTCACATAGCGGGTTGGGGAGGTCGATCATGAAGATGTGCCGTTGGACAGGGGCGGCACATCAATTAACATTAACCTCCTAAAGGAGTGAAAGGAGCATGTGTGTTCTGGCCACGTGGTGATCTGAGGGGACGAGTTGGGGCCAGAGGTTCCAAAAATGACCATTAACCATCTCTCACCCGGCCAGACCGGGCAGTTTTGATGTCTTCTCCCCCCTGCCAGGCTGCACGTCTGTCATCTACCACTGTGTGGAGACGAACCGTGGGAAAGTACGGCCTGCCCGAACACAAAAGCAAAGCTGTGCAAGCAGCATTGAAGGCTGGGAGGCCAGGTACAGCACTGTCAAGAACACTGTACACACACCGTCATTTAAATTGAAGGTTGACCTGAGCATCTATTTTGGGTTTGAATAAACACGGCACGGGCATCAGAGCAGAAAGTCATTTTTTCCTATTGACGCCATCTTTTTTGTAGAGCTTGGAAGAGCGAGAGTCGCGACATTTCAGACAAGAAAATGCTGCTGATCCTAAGACATAGACATCCCTTTACCTTCCAAAACAAACTGATACTTCACGATAAAATAGTTTCTGTGTTGGTATCCAAGCAACGGTGAATCTCACTTTGAACTTTTTTCCCCTTACATTCGATTGAGGCCTCCAACTTCTGAATATTGAAAACTGGATCCAAGCGGCAGTTTAGAAAGTCCAAACTCGTACAGCTTGTGCAAATCCTTGTGCTGCTTTTTTTTTTTTTTTAATAAAAAAAAAACAACAAAAAACATCACGATAGGTTTATGTCTATGTTGCAGACTTACACCCATCAGCCACAACATTAAAACCACTGACAGGTGAAGTGAATAACATTGACCATCTCGTCCTGACGAGATGGAGACAGGGTCACAGGCGCCCAAGGCTGGGGAGCGAAGTCCAGCCCGCCTGGTTCGATCCCACAGAAGAGCTACTGTAGCACAAATTGCTGAAAAAGTTAATGCTGCTATGATAGGAAGGTGTCAGAACACAGTGCATGTTCAAGTTCAAGTTGAAGAGGTAATTTGTCACATACATCACAGCTTGCTGCATATGGGGCTGCATAGGCGGCCTGGTCTGATGAATCACGTTTTCTTCTACATCATGTGGATGGACGGGTGCGTGCGCGTTGTTTACCTGGGGAAGAGAAGGCACCAGGATGCACTATGGAAAGAAGGCAAGCCAGTGGAGACAGTGTGATGCTCTGGGCAATGTTCTGCTGGGAAACCTTGGGTCCTGGCATTCATGTGGATGTTACTCCGACACGTACCAACTACCTCAACATTGTTGCAGACCAAGTACACCGCTTCATGACAACGGTATTCCCTGATCTTCCAGCAGGATAATGAGCCCTGCCACCCTGCAAAAAATGTGCAGGAATGATTTGAGGAACATGACAAAGAGTTCAAGGTGTTGAATTGGCTTCCAAATTCCCCAGATCTCAACCCAATCGGGCATCTGCGGGATGTGCTGGAAAAACAAGCATGATCTCCACCACCTTGTAACATACAGCACTTAAAGGATCTGCTGCTCATGTCTTGGTGCCAGATACCACAGGACACCTTCAGAGGTCTTGTGGAGTCCATGCCTCGACAGGTCACAGCTCTTTTAGCGGCACGAGGGGGAGCGAAACAATATAAGGCAGGTGGTTTTATAGTTGTGGCTGATCGGTGTATATCTGGGTGAAAGAAAAGTTTGAAATCGCTGCCTTCTTCTAAAGTAATGTTGAGAACCGTGGTTTATTGGAAAATAAGTTTGTTAGTCTGAGACATAACTTATGATTATAATAATCTGAGTTTACAGCCCAGGTCCAATAGCAGTGATTTAATTGGTAATATTTGAATACTTTCGACTGTATGTGCGACTTGTATTTTGTTAGAAGTCACCTGAAGAGAACAAGCGAGGGAATTCGGGGTAATTCTGCCCTTTAATGTGATGGGTGCCGCTGTTAAATATTAGATTAGAATATTAGATTAATATAGCTGCTTACTTAACCCAATCATTCCACATTTTGGCCTATTTCAGTCCAGATTCTTAACTACGCGAGATTCCAGAAAACGGCCAACTTCTGGACAAAATATCAAGTATCTAATTTCTAACTAATACCTCCCAGAACCAAGCCAGAAACAACAATGCCGGTGTCTAAGAACAACAGCCACCTGCCACTGTAAAGATGTTATTCATCCTATAGTTCAAAGTCTGCATCCGCCAATGTCAACATGGGCTCTTCATCCGTCTTTACATTTACAGAGAGAACCAGACCATCTTGCTTTACAGTGAAGCAGGGAAAGGCAACAGCGTGCTCGGACATGTGAACCAGACAATGTTTATTTTCATGTTGGGGTTGGGGGTAAGGTGTCGATATGAAAACTGTTGAGAAAATAATAGAGGAAAACAATCAGAACGTTCCCTTCGTACATAAACACGGACATAAATCACGCGATTGCGGCTGAGGTGGCGGTGGTTGGACGCGAGCTTGCTAATTGGATTCCCTTTCCCCCCCCCCACCAACCACCACCTCGTGAGATTAGGAACTCGTTTGGCCCCCGACTGAATTGAAAAGTCGTTCTGCTCCCAATTTGGCCTGCGTGTAGACATCAGCGCTTCCAGCTGCGGTGCAGTGGGAGAACGCCGACCACATTCCCAACGGGAACACTGCATCAGCTACCGAGAAATGTCGATTGTGCAGCACATACATAGAAAGGTACCGTTACGGGATATTAAGAGAAAAAAAACAAAAGTAATAAAAAAAAATAACCAGCCTCAGTGAAGACATCGACATTAAAGTACCGTTAATACACGTTATAGCAAGTCAATAAATCAGTGTCAAAATAAAACATACAAATAAAGAAAAAAAAAATCTAGAAAAATAGACTTAAATATGCAGGGCATGTACTGTATTTAGAAATATATACCGGACCGATGGCAGAAAAAAACATTTATCCTAATGCGATACAGAAAGTTGAATACTTTACTAACCCTGCATCATAAATGTTCAACATTTGTGGTCAATTTAAATTCAAGTTTCTAGGTATTCTGTATTAAAACACTTCATTGCTCAAATGGGTGGATATTCCTTTTGGAAAATGGGGGCAACAGAGAACAACTCATACAGACATTTTAGACACAATATGAACCCTTAAAAAAAAAAAAAATCACAAGATAATTCGGTATAAACAAATTGATTCGTTAGCTTCCATCGGCATGAGGAGGAACAGGTTGATAATGCTTAGCGCGCAGAAGGCGGAGAGTTAAAAAAAACAACAACACAAAAAAGGCATACACAATGAGCAAGGGCAATGCTATCGTTGCCGGTTGTGTACAGGTGTGGTCCCAGGTGAGGCGGCGGAGTGCTGGTAGTGTGACATGTGCGAGCTTTAGACGGCGATTGTCTACAATGGGACTAAAAACTGGGGCTGAGAATGACTCATGCTGATCACCGGAGATTTGCGGAGGCGATCGTCCCGCCCACGTGACGCACACTGTACCGATACCACAAATCACATTCACGTGTATTTATTATCTATTAACCGACGACAATCACATGCTGTCATGGTCCAGAGCGGACCAGACGCACCCTAATCCTCTTAAGTCGTTATAAGCCAAAAGACACGTTACCAAAAAAAAAATGTATACATAAAAACAAATATATATATTTCCTTAAACAAAAAAAAAAAAGAAAGAAAAAAAAAAAAAAAAGAAACATCTGTATTCAAAATACATTAATTTTTTTTTCAAGTCATCCTACAAATTCATCTTTGGTTAAGTAAATATCAAATTAAAACTACAGACTATAAACAGGAATGAATGATCGGGAGTGAAAGGAGATCATGGAACTGATCCGTAGGGTTGGGGAGGGGAGGGGAGGGGGGGGGGGGTGGGGGGTGGGGGAGGAGGGTGGGGGGGACATCACACATGTGTCGATACCATGTATCTAAATGTTTTCATCTGGAAGGATCCAAATATTTAAAGTGCTTCTGCATTATTCCCTCACCTTTGGATAGGAAACAAACGCTTATTTACATCCATTGACAAAGTAAGGCAGATTGGTTTCATCTACTGGTCTACTATTCACTCTGGATTTGTTCGGGATAAAACAACGTAGGAGAATAAAATTGGGGAGTGGGGGGCTCGGGGGGGCTAAGAGGGAAAATCCCTTAGATACTGACAATCTATTTCTGTTGTTCCGCCTCGTCAGACCTTAAAATGCAAAACATTCCAAATTTCACGAGATTGTAAAAAGCATCACGATGGTCGTCCATAAAAAAACGGAGTGAATAAAAGTGTTTTTTTTGTTGTTTTTTTTAGCAGCCTATTCACACACCACCTAATGACGTCTTCCAAAAAAAAAAAAAAAATTGTGGAGAAGAGGGGGGTTTAAAAATGTTAAGACTTTCGGAAGGTTATGCACGTAGAAAGAGCACGACCTCCGGACGTGACCGGCGAGTTCGCAGGGAGCGGACGCACGAGGAGCAGAGGATCTACTGCCCCTAGTTGAGTCTTCCAGTTCCGCAGGAGAAGTCAGGACTTCGGGGGTCTCTGGGCATATTATTATTATTATTATTATTATTTTTATTATTATTATTCCCTTTTGGACTCCCAGAGCTCCCATAGGACTTGAGACCATCTGTGGGGCTGGATATGGCACTGACACCACCCCCTGCTGGAGCAGTGGTCTCAGCTCAGGCCTTTCCGGCTCTGGTTAAGAGGCCTTGCCAACGATTGGGTTGTCCCTGTAACACACAAGACATCCAAGATCGGTACACGTGTGCGTGCGTGTGTGTGTCATATACACCCCCTGAACGCGTCACGACTTACAGGCTGCCGTACTGGGCCGTGGGGTCGCTCCTGCTGTTGTGCTGTCCCTCCAGTTCCACCATCACCTTGCCGAGCTGTGTCAGGGTCTGAAAGGTCTCCTTGGGGTCCTGGATGGTGAACTTGGAGTACTCATCCTGCTCCCTCTGGGGACCCTGGTACACCGCTATGCTGGAACACGCATCTGAGGACATTTTGGGACACACATCGTAACACACAGGTAAGAAAGCGGAAATGAAGGGACCATTATTTGGACGTGCCACACACATGCTTTCAGTTTTACCGACGTGGGGCAAGCTCTTAATAATATTAATAATAATAACATAAATTTGTATAGCGCCTTTCAAAAAACCCAAGTTCGCTTTACATGAGAGGATTCGCACAGGATTTCTTATCACAGAAAAAGTGACATTGGGTGGAGAAGAATCACTGCAAAGGATCCTGTGGCGTTTGTGGCGGATCCGCGTCGATTATAATGGCACCAGTTCCGATTATTTCCAATAAACAATAACAGAACACAAGTTAAAGTCACAAATTCAAAATGTTGTACCGGTCTTTATTCTTCACTTTAAAATATGTGACGAATGTATTAAAATCCCTATCTTGCAATGATAAACATTTACAATCCAAGATGGATTGAAGGTGGAAAGAAAAAAAGTGAAAGCTAAAGTGAGGGATTCTGGATCAATGGTTTATATTGAAAAAATATATATCTGATGAAGACAGATTATTTTCCCAATCAAAAAATTATATATATATATTTTTTTTTACTAAGGACCAAATTATTGTTGTTATCTTAACGGACTTACGGGGAACGTCAGATGGGAGTCGACGTGGGTGAAGGGACATTAAACACAACACATCTACTTCACAGTGAGCAACTCACTCTCCAGGCACTTTTTACAGCATAGCTCATGCTTTACGTTAGAGCAGAACATGCAGCCAACATGCAGTCACCACCACTCTTCAAACTCATGGCGTCCGTTTAGAGTTCAGAGTTCAAATCAGTCTTATGAAATGGCTGATATGCTTTAAATGACAGTCGGACAATGGACATGAAATCCCCGATCTAATATGCCACGCGTCGCATGCAGTCTGCTCATATCCAGTTTAAACTCATATGTCACATATGCATTTGAACATGTGTGACTGTGACTCTAACGTCACCGACGACATAAAAAAGACTGACCCTCCATTTTCTGGAGCTCGGTTTGCTTTGAGCAGAGGAGGGAGAAGATCCTCTCCGTCTCCCGATCACAATCGATATCCAGCTGGAGGTTTGCCAACACAGGGCTGAAAAGCAAGATGAATTGGGACAGAAAGACTGGGAATGAGGCCTTGTTATACACACTTACTACTTACTACTTACTCACTAGTCAAAGCAAATAAAGTGATGATATCGATGCAACTTCAGGCCTGAGAATGGTCCTGGGGTTGAATTATTGGGAAAAACAAATATGAGGAAACAGATATTGTTGAGACAACGATGTGCTGGATTTAGGGCTTTGTGCTCCTGTCTTCAGGAAGGTGGAGAATCTCTCAGCGGATACTGCGGAAATGTGCTGGAGATTCATCTTTCGATTTAAGATTTGGAATCAGTTTTAAAACATACGATGGAGGATTTTCTGCATCGTTCTTTGGTTTTTTTCTTTAATCAAACAAACTTGAAACTAGGGCCTGAACGATATGGAATTTTTGTCACCGATACAGGTAATGACATTAAGGGGCAACAAATTACGATAACCGATATTATCTGCCGAGATATATATATATATATATATATATATATATATATATATATATATACACACACACACACACACACACACACACACACACACACACACATTTTTTCAGTTATTGGCAGAAAAAAAATGGAAACCACTGGTTTTAGGAAAACACTGCTTTACTGAACAAAATGTGTTCTTTAATAAAATTGGGTGATAACATTTTATATAAATAAATAAACGAACAAACAAATATATATGTGTGTGTATATATATATATATATATATATAAAATTCCCCCCAGATTTTTTGCCCATATTGGTTGTGGGGGTAGAGGATCAGGTATTGGGTAGATTGAAAACAAAGAGCTAATAAATACAACAGAGTTGACCGAGAAACTCAATTAAGTAAGAAAGTAATTATTTATATTCACAATATACAGATCATTGAATCATTACAGCATTGCAAAAATTATGTATTTGGACTTGGCCAATATGTTTCAACATTTCTAAGACGATGGCTAAAGACAAATAATTAAGCCTATAGCATGTTGCTTACCTGAGATGCAATAGTGTATCTATCTGTTTATCTCATCTATAAAGTGGCTTTGAATCAACTAGTGACTTTTAACTCAGGAGGCAGAGTTTTATTCTGTGTCATCATGATGCAAAGGCGTGCATCAACAAATGCATTTACACAACATGTCCAAAATGAAAAAAGTTGTGGTGGTGGGTGGTGCTGGTGTGGAGAATCACTCACACTGTGCAAGGCTTGCAGCCGGGTGCGCTCTCGCTCAGGCTTCTGCAGCACAGCCAGGCTCCGCCCGAGTAGGTGGAGGGGTGGAAGGTGGCAAGTCTGCGCTCGTTACAGCCGCTGACCTGGCTCAGAACCTCCACCCATTCACTGGCCTCCACACAGTTTCCTGCCTGCACATACAGCGGCTTGTCCGCGTGGAGCACCTGGAACATCTGACAGGGCGGGAGCACAGCAGCCATTAGCCAAATATGAAGCTCTCTCTCTCTCTCTCTCTCTCTCTCTCTCTCTCTCTCTCTCTCTCTCTCTCTCTCTCTCTCTCTCTCTCTCTCTCTCTCTCTCTCTCTCTCTCTCTCTCTCTCTCTCTCTCTCTCTCTCTCTCTCTAAAGTGACTGTTGTTTTTGTTGTCTGAAATACCCCTTCATATTATATACATATTATACACTATGCTTAATATATGCTTTATATCGTTTGTAATAGACTAGACTAGACTGAAATGTGTCGAGTGCATTCTTAGATTCGTTTAGGATTATTGATGAATTGTCGTCATCTTAACACCTTACCCTTCCTGAGGCGCTGTGGTATGGTATGGCCTTTCAACGTGGGTATGCCAGTGTGTATGAGGGGGGGGTTGAGAGGTTTCACTGGTCACACTGGCTTACTAATGCCACGACGCTACAGCTCTGTCAGTTCAATTTCTTCTTACAAAGATTGTGATTAATATGTGGTTTCATAGCTATAGTTTAGATTTTCAGACAAATTGATGCAAACGTGTGTTGAAAAAAATGTATTTTGACGACCTTTTGTAGTGATATAGGCAGAATTCATGTTTGATGTCCTCCAATAGCAGGAAGCTCTGTTTAATAGTTGATGTCAGTCTTAGAGGGCAACTTACATTTTTGCGGTTGAAGGCACTTTCATCCAGTTTCTCCACAGCCTGGATATTTCTGACATCGATGCTGCACAGAGCCTCTTTCCCTAGAATTAAATGGAAATGTTAAATCACTGTTTATGGGCTTCTTCACTTCAATATAATTCAAGCACGGTATACTGTATAAGCCATGTTTTAACAGGTGGAAATGGGGAGAACTGCGACAGCTGGAATGAATGAATGAATGGATCATCACAAACATCAGGAATCAAACTAAGACCTTTTTATCATCGCACCTCCAGGGGTGGCCTCAACATTCATCATGTCCTCTCTTCTAAAAGACCCTTATAAATATTGATGCCCTTAAAGGAACAATATGTCGTTTCTGCCGCTAGGGGTCTCTCAATCAAAACAATCACAAACGATGGAGTTTGATGACGTTGTGACGTAGCGCGCGATCATGGGAGTTTACGGGGACAGCTGCGGACGACAAAACGCGCAGCAAACAGCAATAAGAAATTGTGCTCCACTCCATCAAACAATAGCTAGTAGAGTAATAGTAGAGCAAGACAAACAATAGTACAATACAGTGGCTAGCGTAAGCTACTTGGTTGATTCCCCTCCTCACTCTCCGAGGTATCACCTGGTGTTCCCCGTGTTTCCCCATAACTGATACAGTACCAAGTGAAGGAGGGTAAAGGGGATATGACGCCCTGATGATATGATGATATTGACAGGCGACCTAATCAAACCTCAGATACCTCAGATTAAAATTACAGATTTCTCTGGGTTTGAAAATTGTTGGAAACAATTGGGATAAAGTAAGTACACAACTCAACAAGATATATAACATAGGTCTACTAGTTTTTAGACATTTAATATGGAAAAGTTACATATTTTACCTTTAACTTTTCTCCAATTAGTTTTGAGATAATAATATTTATATTTTTTTCCCTTCCCTTTTAACTTTAAGATGGTAACATTCTATGTTCCAAAGTCACATCCTAACACATGGTCTATGTTACGACCTTTTCCAACATGTGAAGCTGCTTAGCTTTGTTTTTATTGGGAAAAAAATTGAAAATAAAAAAATACCAAATACTATAATATTTTTGTTTATGTTCATGAAAGTTCCGACAAACATCTATTATACTTATTTAAATGAATACTCCCCTTACTTTGATACCATGTGGTTCTGTGATTTTGCATTATGCAAATATGCAGCTTCAAATACCAAGGGTCATTATTTTTTCTACAGCAAAACGTGGCTCTAATCTGAAAGGACTAAGATATCGTGCAGTGAAAGTTAGACTGGATATAATTCAATTGCTTTCAGTCAGAGGAAACCCAACATAACCACATTAGTTATGGACATACCAACTTCCCCCACACGTAACCCCCCCCCCCCCCCAAAAGAGCAATGAAGGGGAATTCTGCTCAGGTGACAAGTAGGACAACCCAACTCATTCAATACAAACACCTGGTTTTCAGCCTCGCCACCAGTCGTCAATGCCCGGCCTTGAGGATATTGCTGCGGACGCTGCCGGGGGTCTTTTCCTATCCCTAATGCACATCGTACAGGCAATGGGCTAGCTGTTGTTGAGTCTTGCTGGACACAGAAACGTTTGTGTCAGGAGGGGGGCGGAAAGCACTGACGCACTGAAGGACTGCCAATGTTTTTCCGGCATGAAGGAGGGTTTGGGCCAAAGCATTGCATAACTCTGGTCACCACCTGTAGTAAGACAATTTGGATGGATGACTCGCTCAGATCAATGGCTTATTTGCCCGGTGGGAATGACTGTGACTCACACAGATGACTGGGAACTGGAAACTGACTTGAGCGTTCCTTCCTTCCAAAATGGCATAGCTTTGCTCATCTACTTGTATAATGGATTCATTGTTTCATAATGTCAATGTGCTTTGACAGATTCTGGAAAATGTCAGATTATCACTTTGAATATATATTATCATATTTCTTAAATTGTTATTGGGGCAAAATAAAAAAAACTGTGGGTATGCAACTAAATAGGGGAAGCAGTTAAGATTGGCATCAATTTACAGCTGCATGATGGAAGTAGGTAAAAACACAGCAATCATGATTCTTAAATTGGAGGCAATGAAGAGGCCACAATCATGACCGCTGCTGTTTACTCAGTGAGGAGCAATGTCTCACCATTTCAAATTCAGTCAATTGTGGTGCGATCATTACACCTTTGTTGGTTGTGATTTGTTATAAATGATTTGACATTTAACCCCTTTAGGAATAAGCAAATGTGGAGCGGTCCATGCTGTGGCCAGGTCTGCAGAGTGGCCACATTAGTTTCCAGTGCACCGTTATGAGAACCGTGTCTGGTTGCCAGTTGTGGGTCAGTTTATTAAGCTTGATTTTGAGGACACTGTTTAGTAGCTTAAGTCAGAAAGTCAAGAACTGTCATACAGAAAAAATTGTTAAGCTTTTATTATTATTATTATTTTTTTTTTTAAATCATGATTATCATTCGTGGGCACCCCTTCCGTGCAACAAAAAAATATGTAGACATATGTATGGAAGACATTTTGAAAGGAGTGTGAGGTCACCTTATGTGTTCTTACCTTTATGCTTGTGGTAGGAAAGCTCCCTGTTGGTCACCCTCAGCCACCTCTTCTTGAAATTCTTCTTGCCGATTCGTTTTCTTCCCTGGGCTCGTTTCTGCACCTC
This sequence comes from Zeus faber, assembly GCF_960531495.2. Lineage (NCBI taxonomy): Eukaryota > Metazoa > Chordata > Actinopteri > Zeiformes > Zeidae > Zeus > Zeus faber. The sequence goes on from NC_137197.1 coordinate 7,100,186, forward strand.
CCTGTGGAGACACGGAAGATTTGAGTTATTCCCTTATAATGAGAATAAAACACATAGAAGCTGCAAGACCTTTCATGAAGATGCAGATTAAATGCTGTGCAACAACATAATGAAATGAAATGATACTAGACAGTTCCCAGTAGAAGGCAGAGCTCCATCATGAGAATTATTTTCAAAGACAACATGCTGAGACGTTGGCTCGTGGTTCACCTGGACGGACCTCCTCTTCAGTTACATCAACAATGTTATGCAAGTTCTCTTCCCATTCTTCATCTTGAGAATGTAGCTTGAAGGTTCTATAACTGCAAAGCCTACACATCTTGCACTTTGACAGTGTCGAACACTTGCCCAAAGGGATGGAGTGGGTGAAGTTATCTGGTCTGTGCACAGCATTACTGGAGCAGAACACGGAGACCAAAGTATCTACAGAGTTTTTTTTCCTATTAGAAAGGGAATATGGCCTATGAGAAAATGATTGCTTGTATTGTAATGTCAGACAGATAATGCTCGGAAAATTATTTTTCCCCTCATTTCCGGTAAGTGGAAAATAATTGGAAAGGTTTAGCGGCATTAACACTTGAATAGGTTATTTTCAGTTTGTCTCTTGTTCCTCCCGATCTAAACGACTTACCCCTCCTTGAAAACCACGGCATCCTCCATCCCGCTGGACTCCTTATTGACGTTAGAAGAGATCTCATCAAGAAACTGGACACACAAATAAAAAATAAACGCTGCCCATTACAAAAGCCACACAATGAGCACGTAGAGCAGGTATTTCCCCCAATTAAAACTCAAAAGAAATGTCAGAATCATTTTAAAGAAATAAGAAAAATACCTTTTTAACCTTCTCAATGCATCTGTCTTCTTGGAATGATTTGAAGAAGTCATACATGTAGGTTTCTTTGAAACTAGACTAGAAAGAAAAAAAAATACAGACACTACGTGAATAACATTGCTCATCTCGATAGAATGGCAACTGTCAAGGGATGGGATAAATTGGGCAGCAAGTGAACAGTCAGTTCTTCAAGTTGATGTAGGAAGCATGCAGGAAAAATGGGAAAGCGTAAGGATCTAAGCGACTTTAACAGAATCTCCGAAGCATCTCCAAAACGACAGGTCTTGGTCTTCTGTGGTGTTCCTGGTATGCAGTGGTTAGTACCTACCAAAAGTGGTCCAAGGAAGGACAACCGGTGAACAGGCGACAATGTCATGGGCCCCCAAGGCTCATTGATGCACGCGGGGAGTGAAGTCAAGCCCGTCTGGTCCGATCCCACATAAGAGCTTCTGTAGCACAAACTGCTGAAAAAGTGAATGCTGCATGCATCACTAATGTGCATCACAGCTTGCTGGGTGTGGGGCTGTGTAGGCACAGACCAGTCAGGCTGCCCATGCTGACCCATGTCCACTGATGAAAGTACCTACAATGGGTACGTGAGCATCAGAACTGTCAGAGCTGTTTTGGCAACACGAGGGGGACCTCCGCCATATTAGGCAGGTGGTTTTAATGTTGTGGCTTGATGGGTGTATACTTCAATGGTGAACATTTTTTGAAACAGCATTCACTAGATTCACATGACAATTGCACAATCCCAAACACACGTTTTTGTACTTATACAACTACTAATGATTAAAACACAAGCCACTAGGTATTTTTATTTATTTTTTTTAATAAAAAAAGAAAATCGCAGATCTCACCAGTTTGTTTTTGGACAAACTGCCCCAGCTGCCAAGTGTCTGGATGGTTTTAGAGATGAGAGTGAGCGTGCGGGAAATCTCAGGATCCTGGAGGCAAACAGTGAACCATGAGTCGGATGTGAAGGCATCATGGGATGCATCCACAGTGGTTGTGAAAATGAACTGACATTTTTGTATACTCTTGTTCTACCACAAGGACATATTTTTGAGAAGGACAGTATCAGCCAATTAGGGCTACAACTACTGATTATTTTCATGATTAATGTAGTGATTTTTTTTAGTGGTAATCTATGAGAGCAATTTAGACAGAAAAATACGATTATGTTACAAAATGAGAATAAATGCTTCTTACGAGTCTAATTATTTTACAAATAATGACTTCTGGAAGTTGCTTTATATGTTCACCCAACAGTTCCAAAAGATAACTGTTGGAAACTTAAAAACTACTCTACTAAAAAGTACACATTTTTGACATGAGATATATATATAAAATATATAGGATGATGTTATCATTTTTAGCCATTTATTAATTGATTGTTTGATTAACCATTTCACCTGTATGGCAAGAACAAAAAAGTATTTTGCAAATAACTCTGAGCATTTTATGCATGTTGTGTTTACCATGGAGTTATTGTTTTGTGATGGAGAGGCAGAACATTTCGGTTAAGTTGCAATATAATAAATAAATAAAACACACACAAAAAAACCCCAAAACTTTGGCCCTAGTCTAAACAGTTTGGCTCATCCTCATCTTGGTAGCAAACCAGAAGCATCTTTACCCAATACAAAATAAATCACGGATCATAAATGAATCAAATAAAATGATAAACTTTCCCTGAATCATGATAGTATCTTTACTGAATTATTAAAAACAGATTCCCTAGCTCGGCTCTGAGAATGGGATGCAGCTCCGAGCATTTTGCTTTTTCGAATGAGACATTTGGAATGTTTGGATGATTATTCAACTTTTTCACCTTTCGCAACTCATTGTGTGTTTCACAATCATGGATTAAAGTTAAGGACTGAGTGAACGCGAAGAACTGAGATAGTTATCACTGATTGATTGCTCTGAATACTGTCACACATATCCACTGGTATCGTTTTCTGTAATCTGGTCAAGTTCTGCTGTTTGAAAGAAATCCATCTCATCAATTTCATCCATCATAGACATTTGTTGTATAAGAGACGTTTAGCCAAACAATCCAAGTATATGAACATCATCTCAATGCCTGTGATGGGAATGATTCACTGTTTTTGGGGTTACGAAAAAATGTTACCAAAACGGCCCACAAAGTTAGCCGCTCCAGTTCTCAGATTCTACAGAGTAAGATGTACCACAAGATTGACTTCCGGAAAGGAAAATGTTATTGCATTACCACCGTATCTAATTGAAGCATCTGACAGTGGATTTTATAATCACTTCCATGTCATGAGTTAAACCACAACCAATTTTGTTGGAAATAGATGTTGATACAAAAACAGTCAACACACAACTGCCAAATTATTTAGCATTAATACGGATAAATGAAAAACTCCCCCTTTCACTTGGTGGAACAAAGGCCCCGATGAGAGGATATAAAGATGGACTTACAGGATGATGGGGACGAAGTTGGAAAGAGTGTGGAGAAAGAACAGCAACAGCGAAGAACCGCAGAAACACAAAGCTGCTGACAGCTGAGTACTGAACATGTGGATCAGCTGTTCGATAAGGGGGTGGGGGATGTGAAAGAGGTCATAAAAAAAATAATGTATTGTTATTTGGGATGCAACTAATGATTACTTTATATTAAGTGATTCAGCTCTTGATCATTTTCTAAAGTGAGTCAACTCATCTATGTGAATATGTTAATGTTGACAGTCAAACAATGTCATATAGGTACAAAATAATACTTAACGCTCATCACAAATTCTTTGAATCCAAGCAGATGTTTTGAAATTGATTTCTAAAAACATATTTCATTATATAACATGGAACGACAAAAGGCAATCAACTGTGTATGGCACATTCAATATTTTTATATCATACGTCACTAAGCTGATTATTGGATTAGTAAAATTAAGTTCGATACATTTTCTGGTGATTGACCAATGATTTGGTTGATTCAAATTACAAATATGCTAATTCATTTGGTCAGCAAGGGCTACTCAGTATAAACGTGGGAAATGTGGATTAATATTAAATCACTTTACGTGCAACCCATCTCCCAAAACTCCTGCATGCAGCTGAACAAGGGACTTGTACGCTACATTGAGTGTTGGCGCCACCCTATGGCAGACATAGTAGTTGCAGCACCAAACTTATTTACACTACAGTGCTTTGAGTTGAGAAAAGCGCTTTATAAATAAAATGCATCATTATCATTATTATAATTATTATTATCATTACACCACTTATGACTTAAAATGTATCATTTAAGTTGTTCTTCCAGCTAGAGAAAAATGTAAATGCAAAAAGGGAACAAGTTCCCAGAGGACAATGAGCTGCTTCTATTATGTTACTGTGCAAATGTCATTTTTATTCCTCTAAGGAAAAAAAAAATGTAATGCTTGAGCTGAGCGTGTTTCTCATAGTGGGAGTCACCTGGGAATCGTTTGGAAGCCATGTGTCTGAGCGATCTGAAGACATCACACATTAATGGAGGACAGCTGTCACTGGAGTGGGTGATAGATGAGAAGACTTTTTGGACGTAGCTCTGTAGATTCTCCTGTAGAGAGAGAGAGAGAGAGAGAGAGAGAGAGAGAGAGAGAGAGAGAGAGAGAGAGGGAGAGGGAGAGATAGAAAGCAAAATTGGGTGTATTTAAGCTATGGAAATGGAATTTCGTGATTAATTTCATGTTTGCCTCAATAATTAGAAAAAAATAAACTACGTGAAGTTTTATCTTTTCTTTTTTTTTTTAAACATCTGTACAATATGTTGTACTAACTACAGACTAACCTCCAAATTGTAGAATATGGATATTACATTTATGTTACATAAAACTAAGCATTTAAATAGTCAGTCCTGCTCATTATTTTCCTTAATTCTGATCTGTTTAACAAAGAAGGGTTTATGGGTCAATAGTTCAGAGCTGCACTTAGTCCTATTTTCATATATATGTTGAATTATGAAACTGTAATTGTCAGCATGTGTTTGAAGTGCTTGTGTCATAACCTGTTGCTTTAGCGAGTCCCTTCGGCCAAATGTCTTTTTACATAACATACCAAAGTTACTTATTAGAGAGGCGGTATGAAATCTGTATACTGTACGTCTACATGGAATGAAGACAGGTGTAGTTTACCTTGTTGACATCCATGTTGTCACCTTCTTTTAGTTTGATCGGGTCGATCTCACATGTTTTGTTGGATTCAAAAATCTACCCAGGCATGAGGAGAGGGACAAAAAAAGAAAGACAATTATATAAATTTGATAAAAACAAAATCTGATATTTATTGGTCGGTAATTCGATTCTCATGACGATAGAAGCCATGGGTTCAAACGCAGCCACAGGCATTCGGTTTCCCCGTTTTCTACTCCGGACTTGAAAGCTTTTAGACTTTCTCCAATGATGTGTAAACTTCTTTGATAATGTTTGTTGACGCTTTGGGAGCTTCATTCAGCGGATTTGTGCGGACAAACCAACAGTAGGTTTCCTTCCACAGCTCATAGTATAATATTGCTTTCGCAATCAATTATATTATAGGGTTGAAGAGACCTATTGAATTACAGTGAACTCAGAGGCAGGAAGGACGATGCAATGCTCTCAACGAGACATAAACTCCAAATGTTTTTAACTGATTTGATTTGTGATCATGAGCTCGGTGGACTTTGTAAATAAAAATGTTGGACCTTGGTAAACGCCCCATTACGCCTCAAGATAAAAGCTTTTTTCTTTTCCTTGAAAAACGCGCGGCCCGCTGCCTGTGCTGGCAGGTGTGCTGGGAGTCTTGACGAACGGTGAACCACCGACTTTTCAGAAGATTTAAAAGACGGCCGGCCCGATCAAACGGTTTACGAGGGAATCAAACGGAAACACAGAGACAAGGCACTTCCTGCATCCGATGGGACAACAAAGATTAGAATGACAATGATGTAAGGAATGCATCGACGGAGGAGCCTTTTCAGCTCGAGGCACGCCAGGTGCAGGTGCAGGTGCAACCCCCCCCCCCCTCCCAAAAAAAACAAAAAAAACCCACAACCTTCCCCAGAGACGATTACCGTGAGCAGTCAAAAGCACCAAAGTCTTCTAAACAATTACACGCCTCGATCTTTAAACACATCCGTCTGATCGGGGACTTGGGCCAATTGTTTTTCATGAAAATGACTGAAGCCTCTGCTTGACGATGCGGTGTGATTTATTTCTACTGGGTATCAGTACACGTTATGGCTGTTCGTACCTCATCCAACACAGGCTTCAGCGTCACAATCAGGTAGTTCTTCCCAACAATCTTCATCATGTCATCTATACAGCGTGTTGCCAAAGAGTTGCCACGAAATATGGTGTTGGCCTCCCTAGATGGGCAAAGGACATTATAAGAAAGTCAATCACACTTTATAAAATGTCTTCAATTTCTGCTAACCTATGATATGATGGGTCAAAAATGACCCAAAATAATGTCTTCTTCTTTTACTTTTCAAACTATTTTAACTTTTTTTTATCCCTCAAAATTAATTAATTAAAAAAAATGTTCACTCCACATATGCATTCCAGGGTTTATTTAGTATTTTTGTGTATGTATCACTGAGAGACAGCTTGATTGTTAAGGCTTAAGTTTAGATTCATAGGTTAACATTTTGAGGTTGGGAATTAAATACAATTTGAAACACTAAATTTGCGGTGAATGTCTCCTTATACGCATCCACTCATTAGCCATTGGGGCGGACGTTGCAGTTTAATTCTGTCCTTACTGTGTGTGTTCCAGTTCCAGGGCAGCCACAGCAGTGACAAAAGGCACCAGGCGGTTGTGGTGGAGCAGCAGCCGAACCACGGGCAGCACAGCTTCGTATCGCTCCCTGCAGATCTCCCCCAAGATGTGTGCTGCTGAAGCAGAGATGGGCTGACGGGGACAGAGAGAGGAACCAAGGAATGGTGCCGGAGGGAGGAATTGACACATGAGTAGGGGAAGGGAGATGGAAGAACAACATACAGCACCGGCTGTATAGTAGTAGCACTGCTGCTATATTTTTTTTTACTTAACTTCAGTGTAACTGTCCCCTGCCTATTTTTCTTCACAGATGTGTCACAGATATATTTTATTTGAATTGAATTTAGTATACATTTTTTTTCTTTTAACTTGCACTTTTCTGTCAACTTCTGCTATTGTAACACCTGAACCCTTCACCTTCACTTTTTACATCTAATTTACTTAAGTCAAGTTAAGCGCTGCTGAGCTTTTTCGTGGCCCTTGCTTTTTACCTTGACATCCGGGGATTTGAGCAACAAGTTGCAGAGTGGTTTGTAGCAGGCAGATGGCAGCACTGTGTCCTCTATGTAGTTGACTCTCAAACGCAGTGAGCCCAGATCTTCTGGCTTCGACTTGTTTCCGTTCCCTTTGGGCTGCAGGAGATACCTATAGGCCACAGTGACACAGAACAACACTACTCAATGTTCCGTGATATTAAATAATTTAAAAAAAAATCATTTTTTAGATTGTGAATCTTAAGGGAGCCCAGCTCTTGGTTTCATGACTGACTCCAAAAATGAAATGCACTTCTGAAGCCCTCATGGGAGAATTAGGGTAAAGACTTTTCTGTGCTTTCTTTTTTTAATAATGAAGTCAACAGAACCCTGATCAAAACCACCTTGATTTGTTCTCATTTAAAAGAAGATAGAGGACTGCACTTCCTTTTTCTTTTACTTGCAGTGTTTTGCATACAAAATACAGGTATCAGAAGAAATGCAGGACAGAACAGTGTTCGGATCTACATAAAGCCTGTTTCTGATCAAATCTGGATGCTTGCATTTTACTCCTTGCTCCCTGCACGTTTGCTTAAGAACCAAAAGGTGGAGTAGTCTACAATGTTGTTCAATGGGAACTAAAACTTTATTTTGCCTTCAAAAGCTACAGCTGCGTTTGTCTTTAACTACTTGATTCTTAATAGTGGCACTTAACACACAGAGATAAATGGGGAAAAAAGGGTGAAGGGATCACTTCTCCACATTCTACAAAGTAAAGTTGTGTCTGAGTCTGTTGCACAAAAGATCTCCAGCCTCGACACAGGACATGAGGTGCTGTCGCTATGCAAATTGCCGCCCACGCAGTCAACTCACAGATTGCTATCTGGCACAATGCCTTGTCAGCTAAAATGACTGGACACATACACAGGTTTACAGAGAAACACAACTTCAAGAGGACAGAGGACAACTCAGAAGAGACTCAACACCAGGAAAAAAAAAATCCCCAACATGTTAAAATAAGACTTTAACATGTAGCCAATAAACATTCCAAGATAACTACCCAACAGCCCCTGACTACAATGTGGCGAACACTAAACAAAGGAAAGAAATGGCAAGAATATTTCTGTAGTCACAAATTTGTATCAAGGTGATGGGGATTTAGCGAGAGAATTCCAAAACCAGAAGAGGAGATGATAAGCTGTGCCTGAACCTAAGTTTGCAGATCTGTCTGTTATCTAGTGTGGCTGGATCTATGAGCCAGGGGCATGGCCGTGACGTCATTAACACAGTCAAGGAGTGACGTTCGACAATGTGGGCTTGGTTGCATCCCCTTATCATCCCTGTCCATCTCTTAATCAGCCGACTCATTTCAGCCACAGCGGCAGATAAGAGGCTGGCGAAGGCAGAGGGCCTGTGCATGTGAGAGCTTTTACATAGTGTAGTTTTAGCAAAAGCGTGCGAGTGGCGTGAAGGTTTTAACAAAATAGATATAAGGATAAAGCCATGTGTATTTCTGTGACAACAATTTTTTGACAAATCATTCACTTGATTATTAAGTACAATCATTAACTGAACCTTACCAGGCCTTATGGATACGGTCGTTCCGCAGGATCTTGACGGACACCCTTGTTTCTCCCAGGAACACATCCTGGCCCAGATTTCCGTTGTTCCACAAGTCAACTCTGCAGGAATATAAAGTTCAACATAAAGCGGCGGGGAATCAAACCTATCGACATGGATGGTCTGTGTGCAGTGCAGCTACAGAGACATTCCTTCGTAAGCAGGAAAAAGTAGTTCACTCCTGAGTGGCTCTTACCTTGTTTTCGGGTATTTAAGTCAACGCTATACCGTGCAACAAAACCACCTCAAATCCAAACCTCAAAGCCATGCGTGTTGTGTTTACCTTCAAGACAGTCTAGTCTTACCCAGTGAGCTATGAGTCCACTGTGAGGGAAGCACCACACTTCCTTTACCAAAGACCAAGGCTCTCTCTATCAGTAGTCAAAACACATTCCATTTTAATGTAATCTTTCAGCTTTTAAGAGTTGTCATGTTTCATTAGGATTACAGCAGGTCGGACAAAAGACAACGAAAAGAGGTGAAACCTACTTGATCTCTAGTTTTTCGATGTCCTCCTCTTCAACTTGAAAATGAGACTTCTTTGAGTAGCTGCTGGACCTTGTGACCTGAGGATCGACATGTAATCTAATTTTGTTTTTGTCCATGCACTCTTTCATACAGTTTGAACCAATTTGACAAGACGTGCATTTTATGTGCACAGAGGGAACATTTGTGACATACGGAGGGGAAAGGTTCAGGCTCTGCATACCTCAAAAGAGAAGGTCTCCTCAAAATGAGGGTCACTGGTTTTCTTCTTTACCTTGGTTTTCTTGTGATCAGACCTGTGGAAATGATGTAGAGAAACTTGTCGGTGTTCATTTCAATATTTTCACAAACTTTCTTGTGAATACGGAATCAGATTATGGAACACTCTCTCTCTCTCATAATTTTTTATTTTTTTTTACAAAATAAATGAATAAAACCCATCAGTCACATCTCAGTGTGTTAATGCAGTGGTCATGAGATGACATAAAAGATTAAATATTGTATTGAACTCCACAACAGTGCATGCAGTCACCCTCTCAATATATGCATTATTAATACACCATGTTTGTTCGCAATTAATCTGGATTGAAAGCTTTTGCTGGCATAATCAAAGTTACCTGGCCGGTCCAACAAGTGAAACAGTGGCATAGGGGTCACAGTTCTGCCCACTTATCAATGGCAGTCCCTGGCATTCAATTATCCTGGAAGGGAAATACAAGATCAATATATAGGCAATATTACATTATTGGATAGATTATTAGACACTTCAGATTTTGTTGTCTTACTGTTCATTATTTGTATTAGTATCACAAAAAGACTGATATGCCTCCTAGCTGCCTTCGACGAGGGTCACACATGTGTACAGTAGGTTGCATACAGGAAACAGGCTGATTGGTTCCAGACAGATTGGTAAAATGCTGTGAAAATAGCCGTCATGGATAGACCTTTGTAGCCTCAAGCTTTTGTTTGCTGCTTATGTTTTTACTTTATCGCTCATAGTCATATGGCACTGTGGTACAGTGGTCGTTTCACAGGGTGAATTGCAAAGTTTTCGCTGAATTATGAATTGGTAAAAAATGTGTCGCATTAGGCTTATAATTACAAAGTTGTGGCCTCCGATTCCCTGTTAAACAGGGACCTCGGTCAGTGTTTCAGGTGTCAACAAACGTCTATTGTAGTTACTTCAAACAGGATGTGGCTTATTAGAGCACGCACAACAAGGGAATAAAAATGAATCCATCGCATCCGAAGTTGGGTCAGAAAGAAACCGACGAGAACATCAAATGGTATGTTTGTGTATCATTTGCCAGGGCGTCATGACAATATTATTCCCTGTAGCGTCTCTCTCTCGTATGCCCTCCTAGGTAACTAGTACGATGCTAGATTTGTTTTCAGCCCGGTGCATCACGCAGCCACAGGCATTGACACAATTTCCACCCCTCGGCTGGCTTTGAGTATTGTGTATGTATGCTCAGAGCAGGTGATAGTTTCAGCTTAGTGTGAGGGATTCAGTGAATGACGGCAGCGGAAAACTACAGCGGTTTGAGGGTGAAGAGCATTTGCTTCCTGCAAGATGCAATCACTTCCTCTTAGATACCCTGCTTTCCAAACATGAATGAAGCACAAACAACATCTGAAAACTGAAACCACCAGTATGAGCCCAACATACATGAATGGGCTCATCTACCCTAGTTTGAGGTTTCCTACATTTCTAAAGTCAATGTTTCGGGGTGCTTAAGAAAATGTCACATATACGGTAACTTTTGTCTGACTAATTAATGAATCCTTAAAAAGTAAAGGGTACAATCAAATGCTACAGTCATCCCACAACAACATGACACACAAGGGACGCACGCAGCAAGTTGAATGCAGATGTAGTACGGGTACTATTTCTGTGTGGCAGTATGCCGGCTTAGAGAGAACCATCTTCTAGTCCAGTGGGAGGAGAAGATGGAGAGGACTAACCATGGTGAAGTCTCTGAGCACTAAGCTCTGTGAGTATATGCGGCTTAACTAATGTCACATATCTGCAAAGGAGAAAAAGGGCCAGAAAATGTGATGTAACTATTCTGCATTATTTCTTCTACTTCCACTACACTGCTAAAGGGATTGGAATACTGATATCGTCCAGGAATCTGATGTTGGACATCCCATCTCTCAGTTTTTCCAGCACAGTTTTGTGTAACATCTTTGGCTCAATGACGCACTAAAACGAAAATTCTTGGCCCAGCATGGATTTCAGGACACACCGACCCAAATACCAAGTAGCCTCCTGATATTTTGTCATGGATTTGCCATTTGTGATTTGTCACATTCCTAAATTAAAGACATTTTGCTTTTCCATGAAGATGAACGACAAACCTACAAGGGTGGAAAACCCTTTTATAATTACTCATCCATATCATAGTTTTGAGGAAAGACATAACAGGTTCCAATTAGCAGTACTACCTGCTCCATGCATTCTGCTATGTAAAAATAAACTCCCATGATCAGCGTCTTTATGCAGCATGACACAAGTCTCAGCAGTTCTTTAAGGATCTGCAGGCCTACCAGAAACACATGAGGAAGAGACTATAGCACTGAGGTTGGTAATCCATTTGCTGGAACCAGAAGTTACTATCAATACAAGCTTTGCACAGCGTAAATGTGAAAGAATGTGTCAAAAAAATAACATGCTTGCAAGAAACATCCCACACTTCAGATCAACAGTAGCTGATCAACATACCAGCACATTCACTTCACAGTTTAATAGATATTACCTGTGACGTGTGTGGCTATACTCCAGATACACTCAATGAACTTGTCTTGTAATATGTTCACATTGAAAATAGCATTCATTCATGTCGCGCGTGGTGTCTGCCCTTGGGGCTGTGGTTTTGCAAGTATAAACCACACGGGTTGCTCGCGTTATTTGAAACTATCATTGAAAATTAGCAAAATAGAGCAACTAAAATCGGGTCACATATTAGGTCAACATAGCTGACATTTCTATTTATTTAGCAGAATACGTAATTATCTTTTTGGGATCTTTTTGAGCGAACCTTATGTGTGGCCCTGAAGTCACTTCGCCAAAACTTGCCAGTAAAATATGAAATCATGGTCTATGTTTCACTTCCGTTCTGAAGAGCAAACAAATACTCCAACCTTAATAAATTACACTGTGAGACTAATTAAAATGGTCATAATTTGATTATTGGATCCTTATCCAATTTCCAAAACTGGAATTCTCAATAGCTGGAAATAGGGCTGCGCCGGTTTGAATTTTTTCTTACCACGGTGAAAAAGCAAGTATCATCGAGGCATTACAGTTTACCGACGGTGGGTATTTATTTTTATTTTTTGTCAGTCAGTGTGCATTACAATGACAGGACAATACAGATAGAAGCTTTCCAGAAATGCAAAGGGATAACATTTCAATGAGGAATTATAAATACGCGGAATCATAAATATATTTTTATATGTGTGAATCATCCGTGAGAACATGCCTGTCCGTGTGTCCCGATGGTGAAGAGCAGTACCCAGTTCCTCCAAATAAAACAACTAAAAACACACTGTTTTTATTTGGTTCCTCCACGCGCACTGCGCATTGAACCCTGTGCTCCGTTTGCATTGAACAGCTGAATCCGATTTGACTGACAAAATTCTGAGTCGGGTACAGTCCCAGAAATAATTGCTAATAATCACGCACACACAAAATAAATCACCCATATGTTTAACGGACTGTGCCTCTCTTTTGTGCGCGGTGCGCAAAGCTCAAGTGACGAGCGGCAGCAGAGCCACTGAAAAGTTTTGTTTCTCCAGAAACAGGACAGTCAATGATGATAACTAAACTGATCATTATCGTGTTTATATTTCATATCCTCCTGTAACTTTCACCAGCAAAAAAAAAATGAAATACAAAATTAAAAAAAATAGATTTGACTGGTGGTGATGACTGTAATGAGCTCAACTTCGCGCTGACATCACTTGACCACGGTATTGCGGTTATCGTCACTGCCCTAGCTGGAAGCAAAACTATATTAGATTTTTACTCCATCTTTTGATTCAGGCATGTCAATTTTTCTTCAAGGTTTCTAATTTATAGCATGTCCAAGTTTAGGACAACTTCATCAATTAGTTCCAGTAGGAATATTCTGTCCCACTATTCCTGGCTTCACACACACATCTTACATGCACAGGTAGTCCAGGGTGGTCTATAAGGAGGGCTAAATCACAAAATATATGAAAGAAAAATCACTTGTGTTCTGCAAAATGTGCATTTTGACTCACTTTGCTCACGTTAAACTCATCTATCATTCTTTCTGTCCTAATGTTCCTTTCTGTGAGCTCGCAACGGCAGTGAGACATTTTAGGAATCCCATATGCAAGACTTTGCTGGAATCAAAAGGATGCAAAATACTCACCGGACAAGTAGCTGCGGAGCCGAGCCGTTCTCTGTTATCAATTCGTTGAGACGCATCTCAAGGTGAACCTTACCCTAACAGACAGAAAAGGAAGGGAATTATGTGAGTTTCCCAACCACATAAATCTGATAATTTGATATTGCAACAGCATCACAAAAGGACTAACTATGAATTATTATTTTTTTCCCATTTTCTATGAGCAATTTAAAATGACACTGCAGACCTAAATACAGGAGGAGGTTATAATATGTGATCTGATATTTTGGCCATGTCATACAAGAGTAGCGTCACCCTTTATTAGAAATGGTTTCCCAGTCTGAAGTCATTGTTTTTTTCTCATATCAGGTATCAAGTTTCAAGTCATCCCAAGTGTGGAACATTATCAAATTAATTAAGAAGTTAAACTAGTATTTATTGTTAAAATATTTGTATTATATATTGTCTGGAAAAATGATATATATTGTGCACATTTGAATGTGCCGTGTATCTTACAAACACTGATATCGATAGGATTCTTCTGCAAAGCTCATTCCATATTTATCCAAACATCATCACTGTTCACACCCATTACTCTACTAGTGTGATGGATGCAACAATCCATACAATCAGCTCTGCCATATTGTTATTTTCACATAACCACTTACACTCTTACCTCCCCTCCTTACCCCCACCCACCCACCCACCCACGCAGCACACACTGATGCTACCTTTGAGAGGAAAGTGGATTAGTGCTGCAGCACAAATCCAGAATAGTTTAGCGTGGGCAAATGGCCGGTTGAGTCAACACGGTAGCTGCTACAGCACAGTGGATTCAGCGCACTATAGATTCAGCTTCAGAGCAGGACCACAAAGGCTATCTGGGCTAAAAAGAAACACACCAATGGAACGTTCATTTCCGAGGTTGCTCAAAATGGCCCCATTGGCCAAAAGAATATCCAACCACTAACTTATGCTGCCGAGTACCAAAGTAACGGATTAGTGTTTTATGTTATGATAGCTTAGTCCTTCAATTTATATTGGATGGAGATTACTTATGAGCCGGTTTTAAAGATATTAGTTCCTCAAAGGATTAAATAAAGACATTAGAGCACATAAGCATATTCTAGTTTTTAGAGATGCTCTTAGTTATTTCACCCTGTTCTCTCCCAGATCTCTGTGTCTCACAGCCCAGAACGCCCACCTTGCAATGTAACCAGGCAATGCCTCCAAACATTTTCAGACCGACAGACTTCAAAATATGTTTTTTGGCTACGCTAAGAATAAACGTAGAAGAAAACATAGTTGAGTTGTGCTCCTTTTGTTTTTGTCCTTCCATCTTATTTCTGATCTAGTCTGCACAGGTTTTGAAGTCCCTCACGCTGTCCTTGTCACTCTGCCCAGACAGTCCTTGTGACTGTCCTCACCATCACCATCACATGTGAACCACAGAAAATCCAGAACTGGATCTAAGATCATACATTATGGTAATCCTAAATCATCAGAGCATGCATCATCATATCGTTATGTATCATTTGGTAGACCAAATTATTAAGAACATATATGACCTACATTATCTGACTACTTGATACATCTTTGATTATTTTATTTGAAGATTACGGTGATGGTCTGAAAATCTGTTTGGAATAATGGTTGGGTGAATATTGCAAAATGCTTAATCGCGAATGATTCGTGTGATCATCTAAAAAAATAGCAGAAAACACACAAGGGATGTGTCTCATTAGCAAGGATGCTTCCTATCACCCTGGAGGCCTGTTAGGTGTGTCCCTTTTTATATTTGCTTTTTGTCAAAAGGTTACATGAATGAGTCAACCTGCCAAGGCAACCCGCTCAAACATTCGACACAGCAGTGCATCTAATTGCCATGGCAACTTTCGTGCACCCGGTCAAACTGCTTACAAACAGTCCTTATAGATAGACGTCAGTGCTAGAACTACTTTTATGCTATTGGAAACCAGCTGGTTTTTCCTTAAGCCATTTCAAGGAACCAAAGGAGGTTTTGATTTTAACCTATGCATATCCATTCATGAGGAACTGTGGGGATGGACCTTAGACTCCCGAGCGAAAACTTCTTCCTTTGAGACTTATTGTATTTCAAATTTTCTGTGAAATAGTCAGGCGTTATTAGTTTAAGTGTGTTTGACGTGCAAGTAGTTGTTGTTATAGCAGTGTGTTTTCCCCTTTTTTAGTTTCATTCTATAGTGGAAAGGCTCACCCCCATATTATGTAGGGTGTCATGAGGGGAACAGCTGTTTTCAGAACAGAAAAAATACCCGCTTCCATGATTTGTTGGACAAAGAAAAATAAATTTAAATTTTTATATAATTCAGTTGAAAATATCTCCCATATTTTAAATATCATTTCATTTTCACTCCATTATTAGAGCTTGTCATCGTTACTAACGCAGCTGTTATTGTTTTTGATACTACTGTTACACAATGGTGGACAGATACCTTTATCACTTTATCCTTAAAAACAGTTACAAGTACATAAATAATATAGCAGGTGCTATTTAAAATTATTGTCTACAACAGTAAAACCGTGGTAAGACAGTTTCCTCCCACACAACCACCACTCTACTTTTTTCTCAAATTGGGTAAAATACCACCACACTTCGCTCCGTCTTGCCGCCATCATTCTCTCAAACAAGAACGTTCTTCTGTGTGCTACACTTATTACAGTCAAGTTTCAAGATTCAAGAGGTTGAGTCCGGGCGGAGTTTCTTGTGAAGCGTGTGCTACACTTATTAACCATGAATTTCTTTCTCGGAAGTCAATGTCGCTGCCCGAGTCGACGAATCATGCTCACCCGTAGTCGACAGATAATGCAAACAAAATGTCCGGCCCAAAGACTGCTCAAACCCCGCCCGGAGCACCTAAACCTTGCCCAGTGTGACATGGAAAGAGCTGCTAAGAGAAGAGTTCGATGGCCAGTAACAGTTCAACAGTTTAACCTAAAATAAACCATCAGTCCATAGAAAATAATTAGCCGTATGCTCAAAATCAAAAAGTATTCAACATTTTATAAAGCAAAACACTCAATGACACTTAAAGACAGACTTTTGGATAACGGTGTAGACACCCACCTGGACTTCAGAGTTGGGGTCTACTGGCTGTAGGCTGAACCAGTGCTCCTTTCCGCTGTATTTGCACAGGTCCTCCTTTCGGATAGAAACCTTGCCTAAAAACAGCAACACAGAGACATCTTAACTTCTCTGGACTGATGTGTGTTCTGTGTGTACGTGTCATATAAGTGATTGTAACTACAACTTACCGACAGGCATGTCTCTTTGGAAAACGTTCTTGGCGTAGATGTAGAAGGATAAATACTGAAATGGTCTCGGGATCTCAAAGTAGAAGTCCTCTCCATAGAACGGGCTGCAAATGAATAGATAGACATATATAATTGAGTGTTATTTTTCTTGTTTTTAAAGGCGACCTTTCATACTCATTTTCAACAGGTTAGTGTAGGCCAAAGTTAGTGTCGCCAAAACATGTCTGAAGTTTTTTGCTAAAAATACAACTCAGATTATGCATTCTAGCCATTCTAACATGCCTCAAAACCCCTCCTGTTCCTGACGGTCTGTTTCAGTGTGTGTCATAGGCTTGGGCGATCGTGCAAAATTCCAATCGGCGATCGCTGGGGGGCACGCATAGAATGTAATATCATGTGGCAAATGCGGTCTACCCGTTACAGAAGTGCAGGATTTATTATTTACAAGTATTTACACAAAAACACCAAGTTTTTACTTAATAAAGTCCCATAGCAACGGAAAGCAACGGGGAGATGTGCTTGACGCGGCATGGGACAGTGGGGGGACACAGGTTTTTCTGGAAGGGGATGGAAGGGGACAGTCCCTTAACTCAGTTGTGTTTAAAATCTTTGTTTCACACAAGTAGGAAAGAAATGAAAATAAATAGAAGTAAAATAAAAACATAGGAAAACCAGCACAGGTGTCAGGAACTGACGTGCACGGGGCCTGGAGGAGAAAAAAAAAATAAAAATCCAATTCTCTGATTTAGACTTTTTCCTTTTCGATTCAAGCAAGAAACTAAGGAAACAAAATAAATCGAAATCTTTCTCTATGTCATTATATATAATTTATCCAGTATATTGCTATATTATAATCGAAATATATTAGATTTGCATATAGAGCGGGGACGTAAGACCCGATCACAAGTGGTTACTCGAGGTGCATGTTGAGTGCCAGGTGTAAACAGACGTACTTGTTTACACCTGGCACATTCCATTTCTGTGGTCGTAGTTGTATACAATATACTTCACAATGAGGGTTAGAAGAACATATTAAGTCACAACGATGAGAAGGAAAACATCAGTGTTTTTTTCACATGCAATACAAGAACACCTTTACACAATGAACATTTGGGACCGTGAGCGGATAGGGCAAGCTCTCCCTCCGCCCCCTTTCTACCTCTCCGCTCATGCTCTGAACGATTCAGAGCAGTTTCAGAACACGGTAAACTTCACTTGCACCATTTCAATGCTCCGATTTTACCTGGAGGATAAAAAATAAATCATCTGTCATTAATGTGACCATTTAATGGTCAATCTGCCAAAGCCTAGTGTGTCGCTTTAAATGAAAATGAGCTGCCTTTGCCCACTCTGGAACTATTTGCCCCAGTTCTGTGAGCTCTTTTGCAGTGAGCAGTTATTTCACCTAATCAGTCCACCAAAATCTGTTTCTGAACAAATTTGAGGCGAGAAATAAGCAATCCAGTTGCTGAACCTTCGCTCATATTAGATCTACGAAGCCTAATTTAAAAGTTTGCACTGACTTTACTTTGCTTTGCATCAAGCTTGTGGGGGACAGCGCACGGGGCTATTTTTTGTTTCATTCAATTAGGAAACATCGTAAAAAAAAAAAAATCCATCAACAATAAAAACAAACTGTTTTTATTGGTTTTGTTTGGAGAACCGCGTAGCCGATGGTGCAGTGCAGCCTACAGTCAACCTACCGCATAACTCCTTTTTTTAATTATTAGTTGTTTTTTTTAGAAAGAAACACACAGCAGAATTATTTTTAAAATACTTACATTTCCATCACCTGTGGTTTCTTCATGGGCTGTTTGTGTTAATTCCTCTTTCTTTTAAAAGATTTGTGCTGGTATGTGAAGCCAACCAAGCACTTTCCATGCTTAGGGGGTCTGGCAGCGCTTGTTATAACTCCACCTTGGGGTGGGGTTACTCAGATGGGGAGCAGTTCTGATTCTACTGAGGCCCCATGTGACGTAGGAAGGGCTCGCAAATCTGAACGGTTTGTTGAATCACATATTTTCTGAAATAGGCAGCTCACAAAAAACTGACTGAGTTGTCTTATTTCACAGCAGTACTGTAGTTAGTAGGCTCATCAGAGACCCAAAATGTATGTGCACGAGCATTTAAAAAGTGAGTTTTTGATAATAGGCCAGCTTAAAGCCTGTCAAGTGGAACATGGACCCAGTTCTTTGTGCAGTTACAATTTATATATGATCAGTACCAGTTTTGTTTTGCAGTAAATTCAATTTAGAAGAACATTAAAATCAGCTTACTTTAGCTAGAATTCTTTGGGCAAACAATGTAGTTGACTGTAAATGCATTTTTGCCATTGTAGATGTATATTTAATACAACACAGACAATTAATTCTATTATATAATTATAGAACCCAGAATCATGATTGTGGCGCCGCCCCTTGCGGCGTGTCGATTGCGCACATGATAGTATTTTTCGAGCTTCTAGAGCTTGTGTGTAATCACCGGGTGTCATGACATTTCACTGCATATATGTACGACCGTATGTGTATGTATGTGACAAATAATCTCTTGAACTTGAACAATATATATTTCAAAGATCAAAAAAAATGCAGCATTGAAAGATTGTGTATATGGTAGGGGTCGACCGATATGCATTTTTTTCCAGGGCTGATACTATACAGATTATGAGTCATCAAGGAAACTGATAACCGATATTGATCGATACCCATAAAGAAAACGTGATTCATCAGACCAGGCCACCTTCTTCCATTGCTCTATGGTCCTGTTCTGGCGCTCACATGTCATTGGAGACGCTTTTGGCGGTGGACAGGAGTCAGCATGGGCCCTGTGACCGGTCTGCGGCTACGCAGCCCAATACCCAGCAATCCTGCGATGCACTGTGTGTTCTGACACCTTTCTATCACAGCAGCATTAATTTTTTCAGCAGTTTGTGCTACAGTAGCTCTTCTGTGGGATCGGACCAGACAGGCTAGACTTTGCTCCCGACGTGCATAAATAAGCCTTGGGTGCCCATGACCCTGTCGCCGGTTCACCAGTTGTCCTTCCTTGGACCACTTTTGGGACGTAATAACCACTGAATACCGGGAACAACCCATAAAATATGCCGTTTTGGAGATGCTCTGTCATCTAGCCATCGCAATTTGGCTCTTGTCAAAGTTACTCAGATCCTTACACTTGCCCATTTTTCCTGCTTCCAACACATCAACTTCAAGAACTCTCTGTTTACTTGCTGCCCAATATATCCCACCCCTTGACAGGTGCCATTATATCGAGATGATCAATGTTATTCACTTCACCTGTCAGTGGTTTTAATGTTGTGGCTGATCGGTGTATGGTTAACCTAAGCATTTTCTCAGAATCCACACATAAGAAAACAGAGCACCGATATCTTGAGCATGAACCTTGTACGTTGTATTTCTTTATGTAGAAAACAAGGTACATGGGTCTAGTAGCAGAAGGTGGACAACATGGGGTGTCCTGTTGACTCATTTGGCTGAGACACAATGTTCTTACAAAGCTCTAGGTTTAATCTGGGAGTGCAATCTCTTCTCTTACCTGACACTTCCCCATTGTATGCTATTACACACAATAAAAGAACCATCGCAATATTTAAACATAAATAAAGGGATGATACAAATGCAGTTTTAACAACAATACACTGCATCCATGAGCAATCATGAGCCATGTCTTGAGCCAGGTTTGCATCTCAAGTAAGGCCGGCAACTGCCGTGCCGCATCACCCATGGCAACTTATTCGCCCCCCTCTCACCAATTTTGACTGTCCCCTCAGTCACTTCATCCTGGGATCGGGGCCTGCACTTGAGAGAGGCTGCACCTCTCCCGCAATTGGGCGTGGTTTCAGCGCCTTCAGCGGACACGCCCCCAGCATTTCAGAGCAGAGAACAGTGCTTATTTTTTCACGATTAAGACCTATTTTTATATACTTGGCGATTTTTTTAATCATTCCGATTTGGCTGGGTGGTTAATCATTTTTTTCTGTGGTATGACAAACCCATTTATTTTTGCTTTACACAGACATTAAATCCAGTGGCAGGAGACCCATACAGATCAAATAATTCCACAATATTACCTCCTGTATCTCCTCTAATCTCTCTCCCTTTAAGCTCCTCTGCTGTCTGGAAAAAATAAAATAGATTGCCAACTGCCCCTGTACGAAGAGCAGGAAACCCTACATCTTTGTGCAGCCAGTAAACACAACCTTACTTAGAAGCATAGAGGCTAACCTCGCTATGGTCAGCACACTGCTCACCGTCCTGTGGGACCTGGCGGGGAAATTGAGGGCCTTAGCATCTGTGCCACTCTGCTCTGCCAAGGAAACTACCTTACGAGTAGGATAAGACCGCGATTTGGAGGACTTGATCTGACATAGCTGATTGTAGGTTAAGCATTGGCTCAGTTCTGCACATGCTGGCAGCAGATGGACCACCTGTACCAGCCTGTAAAGAAATCAGATTGTCCCATTTTATACAATCTTTATGAACATATATGGAAGAAAGCCGTATCCGTGCAATACAACAATGCTGGGATGTATTTCACAGACGGACATGGATCCATATTTACATAGAACGATCAAATATATAAAGATAAATACAATTATTAAAAAAATACAGAGAGGTGGCTCTGCATACAAGTACCCCATTGTTACAGAAATTTGTACGACAAATTGTTTTAAGCAAGTCATTTACTTCAATAATCAAGGCATGATATTTTCTTCTCTACAGCTTGTGTATGATGGTTGGTGAAATATTTTGCTTGACACTTCCGCAGTAAAGGTTTGGCAGCGCATCCAATGCTGTGCGCACGCCCACGCATCCACCAGTTAATGCTCAACATTATATGGAGTTATGCACTCGCAGCCTCTACATTCTCTGTGCATACTCAAACATACACCCACACCTACGCTCCCTCCCATTCCAGCTTCCTGAATAATAGGAAAGTGCAAGGTAGAACCAGTTGTTCACAGCTGGGTCTAAGCGGCAACAAATTAATGTTATTACACTGGTTCAATATGCCATTTGTGCCTTCAAACTACTATCTCCTCCAATAGGAAACCAAATCAGGCAACTTATAAAATAAAACATATATGGGGCTAAATATCAGCTCAGATGGAGTGAATATAGAGGTATGTAGATACAGAGGGAGTTTGGTAGTGAAGCTGCAAGTTAGAGAAAGAGAGAGAGCGAGAGAGCGACTGAGAGCGAGAGAGAGATAGACGTGCACAGGGGATAGTGTGGGAGGACACACTTCCTCAGACACTGTAAAATGGAGCCCTTTGAACAGGTTTGAAATCAGCAGAGAGGAGAAAGCTGTTGTGAAATATGTGTTAACAGCGAGATGTGCAAGACAAGAGGCCACAACATTCAGGCTCTTGACGTCTAGTTCCCACACACTCAGTGCACACTCAACTAAGACCAATGTTAAATTCTTTAAGTGGTTCTGTGCCATCCTTATTATGTCACACAGTTTTGTAGTCTAAATTAATTATGATAAGTTATAACCCAAAAAATATTCATTGGCGATTTGGCCACATTTCATACTTCACATTTCCCTTATACCCGAGGTCAACGTGATGATCAGATGATTTCTTACTAGCGGGATATACAGTATAATAAGGTACCTTTCCCTTCGACTATCGTGGTAATAATTTATTCCGTATCCCCCAGCCCTATAATCTCTTGAACTTGAACTATATGGGAGGAATGGGAGAAATTTGGAAAAAACATAATATTGTTTTTGGTTAACCTGTACTACTGCAAGGTGTTTCATCATGATGTTGTGAAATGTTTTTAATCTAAATGAATGATAACATGTCCTGAGAGATACTATATACTAGTAGAGATAGAGATAGTAGAGATACTATATATGAAATTGACGGTTTTGTTACGATATGGTACTTGCCTTTTGCATATTGAGTACTTTGGTTATGGCTGCATGATATGGAACAAAATATGTGATTGAAGGAAAGACCTGTTGCATATGAGATATCCGGGAAACAGCATAAAACTGTCGTGCCAAGAACAACATTTTAACCCTGATATCACACATTTTGATCGTGCACATACTACACTGAGCACATAGTGTGTATGTCATCACAGCGAGGCTGCACTGACGAGTCATCGAGTTTGGTGGCCATAACAGTGTTGGATAGGAATACAAACTGCTCTTAATGCAAACTCCAGTTTGAAAATCCTCTCGCGGTCAGAGCAATAATTCCACGCTGTTTGCCGGGAAAGTAGGTCGTCTGTAAACACTGACTTTCCATTTTAGAGTCCTTGTGATACAGTGCACAGCAAGACTGATGTGGGCTTCTCTTGTCCTATAAGACCAAAGATTGGTCTCGGACATAAACGATTGCTTCTGTTCCAATTCAAGCGATATCCGACATTACTCTTTTTTTTTTGAGTGGCAATTTGAAAAACGTGTGAATCAGTGGGATAGCTTTTGCCAAAAGATGTGACTGTCGCTGTGATTAAGTCACGTGGATGATTTGTCAGTGTCAATCATGTTGGTCAAGCTCTGCAGTGTCTGTTTTAAGTGTTAGCGACAGAGTCAGACGGGTGCCAACAGTAATCATTTCAGCCTTTTTGACAAATATTCATCATGCAACCCCCTGTGGTCGAATTTGAGGTTGTGATAAGATTTGAAAAGTTACTGTTTCCTCTTGTTTCCAACAGTGCACTTTTTACATGACATTTGCATTTGTGAGATGTCATTTCTTTTAAATCCAAAGTATCTCCACACAACAAATGTACTTCCTTTTTTCGGTATCAGCTCGTGAGTATTAAACGTTTTACTGTTAGTTTTCATTTTTCTCTTGACACGCGTCTTTTATGCATCTATGGTCGTTCTATTTAGTTTGTCACATATTTAAAAGTCCCCATCTGACTGGATGATTTGGCATGTGGAGCGCACAGCGATTGATAAAGTTATGATAATCACGGATATGCAGCCACTTTCAAACAGTGATAGTGATGAAATTAAACAAAGCAATGTGCAGCACCAAGTTCAATGAAATAAACTGCATTTGGATTCTTCAACATGAAATTTTGAACAACTACGCAAATATACATATAATGCATTTTAACACATTTAATTTCCGGTGATGATCACAGGATAATATTGTGATTCTCCTGATCTATAAACTCGTTAATATGCATTTATTCAATGTTGTCCCACTCTCACACCTCTTGGGTTTGTATTAATCAATTTTGAAAGTTGAATTATGCTCAAAACATCCAGTATTGTCAGTACCATGTTAAAATCAGAGACAGTAGGTATCACCGCAACACACACAAAAGTGATCAATAAGGTAAAAACAAATCTGAAATACGATGTTACACACTATGCCAGCATCTCACACAGTCATGACAGTTACGCAACGCTCCCTGGCAGATATAGACTCAATTTAACCCTGTGTTTGTGTGTGAGTGTGCGTGTGTGTGTGTGTGTGTGTGTGTGTGTGTGTGTGTGTGTGTTGTGTCCATGGCTAGTTTGCAGGGGCTTTCGCAGAAAATATGAACAGCGGGGAAAGATGATAAAGGAGGTGGTCTGAAAGAATTTGTATTGTCAAGTGATTTTAAGGACACTTTCTCCACAAAAGGTTACCTTGCCATTGTGAAATGTTTGTAGTAAATTACATTATATTAGGACACTATATTACATCACAAAAAAAACCCTATGAATGGCTTATTTTTTTTGTGACATTTGACTGTTGTGATAAAGGGTAGTTATGAAAATCATATATTTTTGGGTAAACTGTAACAGCAATATTTATATATATATATATATATATATATATATATATATATATATATATACACACACACACATCTCTCTCTCTCTCCTCTCCCCACCCACCCACCCACACACACACACACACACACACACACACACACACACACACACACACACACACACACACACACACACACACACACACACGCACACACACGCACACACACGCACACACACGCACACACACGCCTAATAACTTTGCAATGCTCTTAAATTACTTGGCAAATGAACTGCCAAAATATTGTGCAACAAGTTCATTGATATAAAAATGTGCTATAATGTGTAATGTGACTAACAGGGCATGATGTGAGTAACTAAAAAACAAAATCGCAGTACGAATAGAAAGGGCAGCTAAGTATACATGTCCTCACAACTGCTGTCCCTGTACTGCTCCTATACTATGAATCTGAAAACTTCCGAGAAATTAGTTACTTTTATTACTTGATATATTATTATTATTATTATTATTATTATTATTATTATTATTATTATATCTGTGCATCCTAGAAAACAAAGCAAGTCTTGGGATGTTTGAATATCTTTTTTTAATGTGGTTTGGGGGCGTCAGTTGATGGAAGATATATGGCTGTTAAGGGACAGTTTATCACACAAAGTTGCCATTATGCAGAATTGCATTATGCAGAACACTTGTGTGCAATACAAACATAAATATGTATACCGTTGTGTAACTAAAGCAGCTTTGAAATAAGATGGGAAACTAAATGGTTAGCACAAAATAGGTACCCGGATGGCAGAGAGAACTCCACCTCACTTAAATGTTGAGTACAAAGAGCATGGCGGCTCACCTGAGGTTCTTGTCAAACACCTTTGTGCGAAACACCTCCTCCTGATCCAGACTGATGGTACAAAAGGTACAGAGATCCCGCTGCCTATTTGGGCCTGAGACTGAACCCAAGTTCTTGGCTTCACCTACAGTGGCAAAACAAAAAGCAAGTGTAATCAGAACAAACACTGTAATACAAGCACAAATTCCGCAGACATATAACTTCCTAATAGGATGAAGAAATATGATGATGATAATAATAAGAATAATGAAATAACTATGAGTGCGATGTTGTATTGGAAGGGATGAGCATAAGGCAATATGGCCAAAGCGGCATTATGACAAAACAAGTACATTAAGTATGCACACATTGGAAACGTTGCGGCTGGCTGATTTTACAGTAGATCAAAACCACTGTACGTTGACATCATTACACCTAAAAAAAAACAAGGTGTCCTGCCTGGTTGTAATCCTGGTGTTCAGCCCGATGCTAGCAAATTTACAAAGCTTTCATAGAAGCAACTTACTTCAGGTGTGGTTGAAAACCTTAAACCACCAAATAACTGCCCTTTTAATATAGTGAACACTGATTAAAAAATAAAATAAAAACTTTTGTAACACTTCCCTACATTGGTAAATGCCTGCAGGCCTAGATGTCAAGGTTGTTTATGTCACTGCACATTCACAAAACAAGTGAACAATCAGAGCCAGTTAAGTGGTTAGACCAGAAACGTCAGAATGGCTGAATTAAAGCTAGGCAAATGATTCTCACTCACTATGACTTCAGTGTCAGATTTAGACGGACAGATAACATGGACATAGACAGCAGTCTATACTTGTCCCTGGGTTCGAGGAGGTAGCCCATCAAAAAACACAATGAAAGTGAGTGGGGTGAAAGTG
The DNA here is from genome assembly GCF_960531495.2 of Zeus faber. Classification (NCBI taxonomy): domain Eukaryota; kingdom Metazoa; phylum Chordata; class Actinopteri; order Zeiformes; family Zeidae; genus Zeus; species Zeus faber. The sequence goes on from NC_137197.1 coordinate 7,126,535, forward strand.
TTGGGATGAACGCTTTAACAGGGTGTTAATAATGTGCTATGGCTAATCCTGGGAATGGCCAGTCTTGAAAACACCAGCCAAATGTCACAAGCTGCCACTTGGATCAGGCTGACCTGGTAACTACTAAAGCACACACGTGGGCATATACATACAGAAATGGAAATATTAATATTAAATAATATAATAATATTAAAATAATAATTTATTCATCTTGTTCTAGGTTTTTAAGGTGAAAAACGAAAAAAAAAACAACCTCCAACTTCAGGGTAAAAACAACCAATTAAATGGAGTTGAGTTGACACTAAACTGAATAAATTGAAGTTAATTGTACAAACTACCAAAATAGGACTTTTAAAATATGTTAAGAATATTGTGATATACAGACTACTAAATCAGGCTATTTAATACTACTACTACTTCTACTATGAGCCAACAACAAAATTACTATGTGGCATACAATAGCCGAACGTTCTTGGCTTACCTAAATACAATTTTACACAACATCAAGGCACATTTTCAAGTTACTCCAGTTGTATTTGTGGATTGATAAATAGTCTTGCTAAACAAAAATAATGAAGTTACTCCATGCTGAACGGGGAAGAATGAAGTTTTGTAAGACAGCAAACTGAGATACATAGCATAGTAGTTCCTCTATTTTGTTCTGCTTATGGTTTTGGCATTAATGCATAGTAGTGAAGTCTGCATCGGCTCAAGTAATGATCACCAATAAATCACATTATGAATGCGTACTAGGCATTTGTGACAAAATTGTCTTATTTTTGTTTTATGTAGACAAACCCAAAGCTACCCATACAATTGAATCTATGGATATGTCCATACTATTGTAGACATATTATTCATCATGTGTAGAAATACCCAAACGAAATATTAGAATTAGAATTATTAATAATTTATATTGAAACCTAGTCAATACTAGTGTCCTATTGCCGCTCAGCCCATGCTATAATGTTTACATTTATCATTATCTGGTGCATAGAGCACATTTTTCAAATTATGAATATAATGTATATACCATTTTTAGACTGTAAAGCCAATTTTTAATGCTTCTCGTCTCTCTGCACTACAATGCACCAACCATTTCCAATAAATATTCCTTGTATATGAAAATTTACTCAGCTGAATAAACAGATTCTCATTCTGAAAAGGGATCACAGCCACATCCAGCAGGTCTTCCTGGTGTTGCACAAAGATGCTTTCAACATATTCGCGGGGAAGCAATCATTTTGTACATTTCTAAGTCAATGGCACGGTCACTACATTGCTGTCATTTCAGTGACTTCGCTTAGGTCCCTTTAAGGATGCATCAGATATCAGCCGAATGAGAGCAGGCGTATTTGTTGCAAAGGACGATGCGACTAATTCCCAGGTCCACTTGGGATTCTTTATCGTGGTTTAATTGCTGTGCCAACTAAACATGTTATCCAGCCTTCAACAGGAGCATGAGGCCAAACTACAGGCCATAATGGACAATGCCTCCCAACCCCTACAAGACACTGTGGTGTCATGTCGGGGTTCTTTTGCAATTTTATACATATATTATATATACACTTTTTTTTATAACAATTTTGTTTCTCACCCAGGTACACAGAGCATATGTACATTTTATTGGATACGTGTATGACAACTTGCACAACATGGATTGTTGATACAGAGGGTTATTGGTTATCTGTTTTGGTGAATTGCATATTGTTATTTTTATATTGTATATTTTTCAAATATATTCTTAATTAATGTAAATTGACATTTCTTTCTATCTGGGGTATTTGTTGGGGAGGGGGGTTATTACATGGTGTCATTTTTTCCAGTTTTTGCAACTGATTTGTAGATCTATTGCGTATTACCATTTCTCTGTGTTTATTCTCATTACTTTATTATTGTTATTATTATTGCCTATTGCGTTGCTGTGAGCTTTTGTAACACAACAATTTCCCTCCCTAATGAATAAAGTATCTATGCATCTGTCTCTCTCTCCGTCTATCTCTCCATCTGTGTATCCATCCATCTATCCATCTGTCTATCTATCTATCTGTCTATCCATCTATCTGTCTATCTATCTATCCTTCTTTCCATCTATCCGTCTATCCATATATCTATTAATCTATCTATATTATTGTATCTCAGTATGTATTACTTAAACTGTAGTGTCTAGCAGCTGCTATTAATTCTCGGTTTTCCGGTCTCCCAGTGCAAGATTGTTGTGAATGAATGGATCATTCACAACAATCTCCTACGAGCAGCTAACCCTGCTGCTAGCCTGCCAAGCTAACCCAACACCAGCCAACTGTCTGCCTCTTCGCTCTGTGTTGTTCAGAACACCGCGCCCCGGTTTTATTTTGTTTTTATTTTCATTTTCGCCGCCTGTTAATGTCGTCCCTTCGACCCCACCCCAACCCACACTGCCCAGCGAGGGTCAAACCGTCGGCTTCCAACTTACATATCTTCCCCCTAAGGCTCTGTAAAATCCGAATTCTCACGTCGTCTTCTTCCGCCATGGTCCGATGTCAGTGCGTCTCTGGCCGCCTCCTTGCGCTCAGCGCCGCTTCATCACATCCGTTTGTGAATCAACGCAGGCAGAGCGGGGGGCAACCCAGCGGAGGACCCGCCCCCTGCGAGGACCCGCCCCGCGGAGGAGCTTTTGTTGCGTTCCATCGAAGTTGGAACTCGGAATAATCCCACCTCCCACTCGGGAACGTGCGAAGGAACCGTCGGTTCGGCTCGGATTTCCATTTTTTTTATTTATTTATTTTTTTTTTTAATCCTTCATTTTGCGCAGACCTCCCGCCAAACAAGCAGATGTGTCCCGCGGGCCCCCACGTTTTCCCAAACCGCCGCCACGGAAGGTGGGAGACCGCGACCCGGAGCGAACGATTTCCGCCGGGCACCGGAACGCAGCACCGAGGGCCGGGGCCGCGCCCCGAGGACCCGCCCCGCTGCAGCGTCACGGAGGGAGGGAGGGAAAACAAAAACAAAGCAGCACCTGGGCCTCCGGGGGCTCCGGGGGCTCCGCAGACGCGCGGCGGTCCCCCCTCTCGGCGTCCCGCGCTCGCCCCGCGTTCGCGGCCGAGCGATGTCGAGGCCGAAGCGGCGCACGTCGCGCGGTCGAAGGCAATGGACGCGGCGGTCGCGTCCGTCCGCGGCGGCTCAAGTACGTTCCGTGTTTTTTTTTTTTTGTGAATGACAAGTTCTTTGAACGTGTGCGAGGGGGGCCCGCGCCCCAATGAATGAATAACCTCTATAAACACCACCAAGCGTGGGGTAGAATCTGAATTGTTTTATGCAAACAGCTTGTATGCATTCTTTATTTGCTATTTGGTGGTAATTAAGCAAGAACGCTTTTCGTAGTCTAGTTTCGCCAGCTTCACCCACCGTCAGTGTGAACGGTCTACAGCACATTTCTCCATTTCAGATCAACTGGAAAATAAAATGTGTAATTCATTAAAACCCGTGTGTTAAAGTGTGTGTATATATGGGGGAGCTACAGTACATGTTATTCAGGCAACACCACCACTGGTATACAATTGTCGGTACGGAATGGACACTTACGTATCGTTGAGTTAAGCTCCATTACACCATGACAAAACCCAGCCATTGGCCTTATTCAATGTGATCTCTGTCTTCTAATGAGATGATTGACATTTGTTGATATCTCTTGTGTTTATTATTCACATTTCTGTTGGTCTATCCTAAACCCTAATACTAAACCCTAATCCTAAAACCTAACAACAACTTCAGTAACGGCGCCTAGCCTCAGATGGGTGTGTACTTTTTTCCTAGGACACACGTGCTGTGTCCATAATGGCGTACGAGCATACTGTTTACTATAACAGTACTCAATCAGTGTTCAGTGTATTTTAAACGATGCGCTCAGTTACCGCGAGAAAGGTACCAGGAGGACGTACCTGGTGAAATATCTTCATATGTGTAGTCTGATCCCAGTGCAAAGGCCTACTTTGTCTCTGCATTTCCTTCATGTTGTACTGTCGTTTCCCCTCTGTCTCAAATTGCGTCATACCCATAAGTGGATCGTTCTGCTCAGCATTTTATATTCAAGTCCTGTTTTATCTTTAATAACTTGTTATAACTGTTATCATTATATCAATACGATATTATGACCGTTGGAAATGTACTTAATAGCCATGAGTTTATTGCCTACCTTTTACAATAGAGGGAATAAAAGGGTAACATCTGTACTTGGTATCGTGAGGCCCAAACTCTAAATCATAAAACTTGCAATTGTAGAACATTTACAGAACATTATTTTCCAACTAACTTTTTAATTTTAATTTTAGTTTTTCATCAATCTGAACGTCTAAACATGACAAAATACATAGCGCAAATACATTTATTTATTCCAAACTGTCAACTGAAACACAGTCATTTAACAATAAATTTACCAAGGCATGTCATCATTAAGCATATTTATTCCTTAATTCCAATAGTTTTACACATTTTATACATATAAATGCACAAAGGTGGTAACATTAATCTCATTGCTGTGTGTATAAAAAAATAACTCATAATAAAAGTGCTTATAACGGTGGTTAAATATAAAAGTATGTAATCCAAATGAAAGCACAGACTAACAGTAAAGTGCAACTCACCATACCTAGTTAAATGAAAGGTATCTAGAGAATGAATCACGCTTTGGACTAATTGTCAGATTTGTTTTCCATATGTCAGGTGAGAAATTAGGTTCTTAAAAATGAGACCGTAATTAAACTATGCAAACAGCATTTATGTCGATAATGTTGCCAATGATTATTAGTCTCACTTTCAAACATCCAATACTTATCAATGAGATGGTTATATCACTTTGTTTCCTTCATATGCATAGAAAATTGACACATTATGGTCTATTTCAGTAGAATATAAAATATATAAAAAAAAAATCTTCAAAGTTATAACAAATCTGCATTTTGCATTTATAATTTACATTGACATTAAATTGACAGCATTTTATTTGTCTTATCGATAGAGATCAAGTGATGAACAGGTTGCAAAATCATTCTTCACAGGGGCTCATTCTCAGTATCACAACCAATCAGTATTTCTAACTTGTAATACTTGCAGTATTTCATACTTCTTACACTTGGTCCTCATAAAGCCTCCAGTTCGCACATCTATTTCTCTGACTTGGGCATAGAAATATGGGGTCCTATAGTTTCCGAATCATTTTTCCAAAACAGATGAGGACCTTTCTCATAAATATCAACACTGTCAGTTCTTGGCCTTGTCAAAGGACATTTATTGTTGTCTTTGTCCGGTTCTGGCTTTTTTGAAGCAAGATGAATATGATGTGCCATAACCATCCTTTTTTTGGACATCTTATGTTTCACTTTTGTGGGTGATAAGGGAAGAAATGTGTCAGTGTTTGAGGGTGATAGTGGACCTTTCGCGTGGGAATTTGTTCCCTGATTTATTTCCTGATTTATATCCTCAATTTTAGGCATCACTTTATCCATGGATAAATGACCTCTTCCTACCTCGCTACATTTCATGTTACTTATCTCTTCCTCTTCATCCTCTGACTTGATGCCTTGTTCACTGTCTTTATCCAGGTGTGCTGAGTGTTTGGATGGGTACTTGTCAATTTTATTCCCCTTCCCGGTTGTTTCCTGGTGTTTTTTCTCATGACTTCTCTTGGTAGCCACGTATACAAAACGCTGGGGACAGAAGGAGCAGCGGTACTTTTTCTCCGTGCTGGGGCTCCGCGGTGTGTTATCAAAGCAAGAGCCGTTTTCCATACAGCTTTTGCAGACATATTCTCCACCGGCAGGGGCCTCGCCAGGGGGGCCCTGTTTGCCACATGTCCGACAGAAACATGGGTGGGACCCGATAATGTGTGCTCTCAAGCCAGACTCTGTGATAAAGTAGCTGTCACAGATGTCACATTTGTAATTGGCCCTGGGGGAGCAGTTCTTGACATTGCGTTTTGTGTCTCCACTGCTGGATGAGTTGCTCTCATTTGTCACCATACATCTCCTCTCTGGGTAGTCCTCAATGGTTGCACTTCTGGCTACTGAGGTTGAGGGGAAAACATATTGTTTATCTCTTCCGTGCTTGATTCTCCACTTCTTTCTCTTCTTTTTAGCTTTGTACGAATAGTAGGGACGCCAAAGTTTATCATCTGTCTCATGGTCTTTGGGGTCATCGTACATCTCCAGCTGTTTTGTGGCCGAGATTTCTGCTCTGCTGTGGATCCCGGAGCTCTCTGAGCTCTCCTCGGTGGAAAACCAATGGCCTGGGCTGTCCATATGATGTCTGCTTTTCTTCTTCTTTCTGGGGAACAATTTTGAGCCCTTGATTCTACGCCTAATGATGGCCTCATTACCTATTTTCACCGTTATCTGGCAGAGGGGCAGAGCACCACCATCCACAGATGGACCTGGACATGCAGGCTTTGCAATGTATGTTTCAGTCTTCCCCGCTACCATCACATCACGTGTCTGATTGTTGGTGCCTGACAGAAGTATTTCCTTGGTCATTGCCTCCACCCTTTTCGCTGCAGCTGAGAGCTCACCGAGCTTGTTAACAGTGTTCAAGGTTTTTGCCAATAATGGTATCGTATGACTGATATGGTCCAAGTTCATTATTGTGTGAGCATTATCTTCATCGCCTATGATGGGGGAGTCCTTCTGCAAGGCGTTGCTATTTTCATGGTTAGTGAAAGGTGAACTCCTGCGTTCAGTATTTCTCATCCCTCTCTTGTTACACTTTTCCACATCACTACTCAAGCCTTCGTCAATATCTGGGTCAAATGGCTGGTCAAAACTGATATGAGGCATCACCGGTGCCACCATTTTTGTCGTGGCCATGAATGTCACAGGCATCGGGAATGAACCAGCGTCAGGATTTCTGATAATGTTGTTCTCTTCAAATGCGGGGATGAGAGAGCTGCTGCTTAGCGTGGCCTGTTCTTCTATTCCTTCCACTTTCTCTGAATATGTCTCACTGTACGTCTTATATCGTCTTTTTCTAAACTTCATAGGGAGAAGCCTGTAGAGTTTAATAGGATAAACACTGGCTTTAAGTCCACCATTGGCTGATTTCTTCTTCATGGCTAGTCTTGGATCAATGCCATGAAAAGATTTTTGATGATTTTTCAAAATATAGTAAGTCATAAAAGTCTCAAGGCAGAAAATGCACTGGTAGCGGCGTTCGCCTGTATGCCAGATTTCATGCTTGGTGCGGTATTCTGCCAGGGCAAATACCTTATTACAATAATGACAGGGATAAGCCCTCTGCCAGGAATGCACATTTTCATGCCGCTTTAGACTGGATAAGGTGACGTAGACCCGTTTACACACACTGCAGCTGTAAACCCTCTGACTGGCTCTTGGTTTCTCTGACCTTGTCGCAGCCGATTGGTTTGTTTGAAGTGGCTCTGGGATGTAAGCGATGGGGACGCCAGCAGTCGTTAGCTGTGCCACTGTGCTGTCTACATTTGGCGGGTTTGATTGAATGTCATCGACTACAGAGTGTTTTTCACCGGAATCCGTTTCGGGGTGGCTGCTTATGGCCTTTGGACAGACATGCTCATGGTTGCGAAGCCGTTTTAGGTGCATGAACTTCTTGTCACAAAATTTGCAAAACAGATGACTGACAAAGCGCCTTTTATGTATGTCCATGTGAACAGTGAGAAGAGCTCTGTTAGTGAATATCTCTGCACAGTATTCACATCCGTAGATATATATGCTGTCTTCTACATGAGGGGAAAGAGTGGGTGGGTCCAACTCTATCTGAAATTGTTCAACAGCACTTTCAGTTGTGCTTTTCTCCGTTTCTGCCTCTACGTGAAGCGGAGGTGGCGGCGATGGAACTTCTGCAGGAACAATACTTCTACTTAATGTTCCTCTCAACCTGTGGCGTTTTTTGAGAGGCCCAATGTTTTGGTTGAGCGGTGGCTTGGAAAACTTTTTTAGGTCCCTTGGGCTGCCGTCGTTTTGTTCACCAGCCTGGCTTACAGCATATGAGTGTTCTGATAGGGCGTGTGCTGTCTCATTGATTACAGTTGGACATGAGATGGTAGGGCGACTGGCTGGGACTTGTCCCACGTCTGGTGACTGCCTCTCCCCATTAGTTAGTACGAGTGGGGTGAAGGGGTTGTTGCCAGGACCCGCTTCAGTAATGGAGAAAGCGTTGGTGATCCGTGGCCCACTGGTAAGGTCAATATCCTCAGGCCTGGGAGGCTCCTTCTTTGTTTTCTTTGGCACAGGGCCATGGTTGGAATCTGTTGTCATATGACCTTGGTGCATGGTTTTTGAAATGGCAGAGCTTTGTCTCTCTTGCTCCGAAAGTCTCTCTAAGAAAGGAATCCCCAGTTTTTTCCCAGCTGCCACGAGGCCTCTTGTGTCATCCGTACCAGTCGATGCCACCTTAGAGCAGTAGATAAAGTTGAGAATGCTTGCAAACACTTCAGATTTCAGGTCCATCAACTCCAGCACCTGGCCGGAGCTCCAGGCCTCAGAGGCCATCAGTGCATTTCTAAAGTATCCGCTGCAGGCCGCTAGGATGTTTCTGTGGGCCCGGAACTTGACGTCCTCCACGACAATGGTAACGTCACAAAAGAGACCCTGAGAACGCTGCTCATTCAGTTTGCTGAGCACAGCATGTGGGTGAGTGCTATCCATCAGGTCCTGCGTGCAGGGAGACACTACAGTCATCTGCGAACAAAAAAAAATACAAAGTAGAAATCAGAAAAATGAGTCAATCAAGCAGATTGCCAGTCGACGATTTCAAAGTAAAGTGCATGTGTTTGGTTTGTATAGTGCTTTTACACTAGATGGCAGTAATGTCCTAAAGACCTAGATTCAACACTGCTAACTCTCCCTTAAGGGAACTCGTCCTATTTATCTTTCTCAGAAATGTATATTAAAAAAAAAAATGTGTTCTTTGAAACTTCAAAATATTACACAGACTGCATTAGTGCGTTACTTTTCAAAACTCAAACAAGATCTCTGAGTATGTCTGTGTGTTAGACGTCTTTCGAGTAAAATAGAAAATAAAAATATTCGTCAAACCAAAAAGATAAACAATATTTGGAGTCATAAACGCACCTAAGTGGCATGGGCTGACCTGCACCTGGTGGATTGGAAACTGAAACATGTTGGGGCTCATACATATTGTCTTTACTTCGTCATTATAGGATATAATCTCCTCGGGTGGTTTCCTGCCTGGCACAGAAGCCAAGCACACAGCTCTCATGCAGCCGGTGTCTTTTTTTTTTTTTTTTTTTAGAGGGGTTACACATGGGTGAGCCATTAATTTTTCAACACTCTCTGCTTTAGTTCATTGTAAGTGAGCGATGAGTAGTTTGACGGCCGCCGCCACGCATCTTTCACAATCTAAACCCCAGCTACAATCAACGTTCTCTGAGAGATTTAGCGGATGAGTTCATTAAATATGAGTTCTTAATTCTTGTCATTCTGATTTTCTTCATTATGTTTTTGTCCTGCACTTTGTACATAACAACAACTAGACTCGCAATCATTCACTATATATCAGTTGTGTAGGCTTGAGGCTGTACTGTCGTTGAATTTGTTTAAATTTTGGGAATCAGCTTGGTGTTTACCATTAAGTAAACCGGCCTCTGAACCTTAACTCGCAGGAAGTTCTTGGCAAACAAACTGTATTTGAAAATGGTTGTTTCACCCAGCTGCGATGATCCAGTTAAGTCATGACAGAGGTCCGGTGTCGTGACTCAATACCTGAGTTGTAGGGTTAGTAGTCGGGCTTAGTCATTCCTCACAAAGGCTGTATTTAATTTTAAATAATGAACGTATTCAATAAAGCAAGCAAGCTTTTACAAGTGCAGAATTACTCTCGATCAATACCTATTTTCATGTTATTCATAAAACGGATCAGCCATTTTCTTTTTAGCTAGCTACGTTGATGATTTTCAGGGGTAAAATGGTTGCTCATTCAACGGATTAGTGTGCCCCTGTTCTTAATTAGCCATAGCTTATTCTGAAAACATCCCTTGGTTTATTGCTGTCCTGGAGATGCACTACTTTATCGGGAAGGTTTTGATCAAAGGTCCTTTTGGTTGTAAAACTGATTCTCTGTCTGACAGATAAAAAGAGAACCAGACACAAATACATGATCTCACTCTGTAGATAAGATTCAGACCACTTTACTCAGATGACCTCTTTAAACAATTTGATGCTATTTTGAAGAGATGCTCATTTAAACGTACATGATATTGCTTGATGCGTTGTCTGTTGTTGTCATATTTTTTGCATACATTCATATTGCCTGAAAATTTGAAGGACAAAATCATAAAAAAAAAATTATATATATATATATATATATATATATATATATATATATATATATATATATATATTTCTCTGTATCTATGATTTCTGTAACAAAAGAATGTTTGCGTTGAATCTATTCTGGAAATAATACGGCTGTGAGCATTCGTCGCCTCTCTCTCGGGCCTCCGTTGTCACGGCAACATGCTATGGCGCAGCTCTTATTGAGATTCAGCTGGGATGGAGCGCGACGGCGTTGGCTGTTCTATCGTTCGGTCCCTCTCTCTTACATGCACATAACCAGCCTCCCTGTCTGCGAAACCTGCGGCACAGGGGCCGGTACAACAGCAGTTAACCTGTGCCTGTGCTGGGAGATACAGTGACTATCGCTGCTGGTGTTTGTGTCTCTTTGTCTGCAGCAGAAATGCAACCCAAAGGACTTTGTCATCTGCTAAGCAAGTCATACGCTGCAGCCTCGATGCTAATTTCTCTGGCTTTTGACACTCATTTAAGGGTTCTCATCTTGACGTGTGTCTCATGCGTCGTCTTTTAACGTGACATTTTTCAATTTGTCCTCACCGATGTGGTTTACTGCTACCGCAAACCAAGCGGAAATCTTGAATTTCTCACAAACAGACATGTTGTTGCCACACCCCAGTGTGCTTTTACTTGACGTTTCTTTAAAAAAAAAAAAAATCTTTGGATCAGCATATTTTTGATCATAAAAGATTCTATTCTCACACCTAATCACTGATGCAGAACGGCCATCGTTGTATATAAGATGGTGTTGTGACGGACTGAAAACACTGGCATCAATTCTTTTTTAAAAAACCTCCACAAGGCGCACTTCCCTACAAAACAGTATAAGGAAAAACATGCAAAACATACCTTTGTAAATCTGAGGATATTACGCGGAGAGCACAGGAAATAGTATCATACATGTACCCCTCTATAGCTGTACATGCACTCTACTTTGAATCGCAAACAGGTTCACATTACAAAGAAATATGCACGTATTTTCTCTTTTTCTTTCCATGACAGCCGCTCAACAGTGGAACTGTCAAAATCAGAGCCTCCTTGACGTCCTTCTTCCTCTTCCTCCCACTCTTTGTGCAGACAACTCCAACCACGAATGTCTTTCGCCTCAAACCCCGAGCCTTCTATCCTGGGCTGGTCCTGCTCTGTCTTCTTCTCTCTGGCGTCTCTTATGTCCTACATTTCATTCTCACTATCGGGCTCTAGAGAGAGGATCCAGGCGATACAGTGTATAGCTGAGCTGGACCGTGGCTCTGCCTCTGCGCTGCCAGGGCAATTGAAGCGTTCTGCAGCTTCCACGCAGGAAACGGCAACTTTTATTAAGCATGGCAGAAGGGAGCGGAGACTGCGTGAGCTGCAGGGTGCTACATCACACACCAGCGCTCGTACGCGATGGAAGAGGGAGAGAAAATGCTAGGCAGCGTGGCCAGCAGCAGTGTTCAGTGCGGACTCCTCTGCCGAACGGAGAATACGAGCACAGCTGTGTTACATCTTCCCCGCTTGAGAGCAGCTTGACCGGGCATATCTCCACACTGACTGAAAATGGAATGAATCTCCTGCGTGATCGTAAATTATCTGTGGCTTACAAAGAAAACAACCTTCACGTTGCATGGATTTCACTCCCTCTACAGACGACGGCATAGTCCCTTTGTGCAGCTGCATATGGTGCTAAAGCCGTGCACTGATGCTCTCCAAATGTACTGAATTTACTGCATTGCACAACTCAGAACAAAGACACAATTTACTCCGGTTGTATTGTAGGACATTTTTAAATTTATATCACACAATTGTAATGCTCGCTATAACCCCGGCCACAGGGAAACCGCAGTTCCTGCTACCAGCAGAAACGGTGTGTTTACCTATACAGAGGCTGCTGATTGATGCAGAAGGGGCAGATGCGTCAGCACTGCAGACAAGGGGGAGGGGAAACCAGACATGGCACTGTGAGCCTCTCGCTACCCTCCCGGGGATCAAGGAGCTCCTTTATTTGGATGGATGTGCATTGAGGGATATAGAGCTATAATACTACCTTTTTTCGCTGCCAAGGCTTTAACATCAATTTGAATTTGTAAACTCTTGCCTTCAAATGTCACGAGAATATGACCATAAAGAAACAAAAGGCATATTTACAGCATCTGCTGTGTCTTTCTTTTTTCAAAGAAAAAGTATTTCTCAACCCTATCCATTAAAATATGTCATTGGGTTTTTGTAATGCACACTATTTTCTAAAAGCTGCTTGTGGTGTCAGCAGAGAGGGCTTTCTCTGCATGTGTTACCTGAGTGTTCTCAATGGCTTACATTAGCATGAGCAGCGACTGGTGCACAGTTTCCACAACAGTCCGCCCCTAACTTTTCTATGAGCTGCTGCACTTGGCCATACCGCTGTGCCGACCAGCAAGGAGATGAGGAAAACAACCCAGGGACATTGTGAATGTTTTCAAAAAATTTAGGGTTTTGTGTGAATGACCTCCTTAGACTTCAGTACAATAGACCAAACCAACCCGCCAGGGCTGGGCAATATTGAAAAAAATTAATTATAATATTTTTGGACGAATACCTCAATATTGATAATTTGACACTACTTTGGAGAAGATTTGGTGTTTTCATGAGATATTTACGCACAAGAAATATTTCAGTAACGATCATAGTAATGTGGATATTATGAACAAGTAGGTCAAGCAAGAGGCATTTATTCAAACAGCTACAACAGTCTATGAAGTTCAGAAAATAGCATTACTTTACTGTAATGCAGCCTTAACGACAACGAGCGATATTGCGTATTACAATAACCAAAATCCTAGACAATATCTAGGTTCATATGACAGTATCGATATTATATCGATATACCACCCAGCCCTGTAACCTACAGTACTCTTCATCCAGTTGTTTGCACACAAACCACCAACCACTTATTAAATGCATCCCTTCTTTTTCAGACTTCTTAGGAATTATCAACAATTATATTGCCATACTGTGTATGTTGTCTAAAAAAAATGAATGTGTAAAACCATTAATTAAGATGATAATAACTATGTGTATTTGTGGCCCTGACCTGAAACAAAACATATTTGACTGTGGACGTGATTATGCATTTGAAGTACAATTATTGAAAGCACCAGTGAAATATTCCTTCTGTTGATTCGCTATCGCAATGAAAATGTTGTCACAGGTCTAACTATTATTATACAATAACACAGAAATTAATTTGGTATTATAGTACTGTTGGGACGTTCCCAAAGCCAACGGGAACAACAAGTATGCAGCGCCTGTGCCTCATACCAGTGAACCCAGCTGCGCTGTGTAGAGACCGTGATCGGCACAAAGACAAAGACCACAGTGCAAGGCTAAGTAAGCCTCACGTTCAAAACATTCACAAACGCACAGCTTACACAAACACTGCCCAGTAGAACTTGTGTTACGACAAGCACCCATACACTTGGTAGCCTACCAACATTTTTGCTCACGGATCCTCCTGCTGGCTCTGTGAGCTGCCTCTCTGGTGCTTTGGTGCCTACCAAGCTCTTGTGCTCCCGTGGCCTTGTTTGGGGCTTTACCCTCTCTAGCCTCTCCGCCGGTGTCTGCTGGTTGCTGTCTGTGGAGAGGCTTCTTCTTGGTCCTCTTCCTGTTGTGTTTATTGCCTTCTGTAGTCCACTGCTGCGTCACACTTGCTGCATCACTGATCCATAACATGGAGCGGAGAAGGAGGGGTGGTGTGGTGAATGTGGGGGAGGCGAGGGATAAGCGGTAAAGGGCAGGATTTGCTCAAACAAACAAGAGGATGAGGATTCTGCTCGGCCTCTGTCTGGGGCCTAGCCGCTGTGGTATTTCAGGAAGTGGGTCCGCAAGACAGATCTTTTATTGTTACGTAATGAATAATATCCCTCCCAGATCAGAGTTGGCTGAACACTATGGTGTTCTGTGTCTAGGCTAATAATAGGCCTTATACTGCACGTCAGGGGCGTGCGCTGTCACGGTGGAGCCGCTTCAACAACCATCGCAAAACATAGACGTTGCATTGAAGGGTTTTACAGCAGTAAATGTGGTTTCAAATGGATTTTAGTCGACATCAAAACAACAGTCTACTACTCATTTTCTACAGAAAGCTTTTTTTACAACTGCTTATTGTACCATATGCTGTATCTGATCTTTTGAGGTCATACCTGTTAGAAACAGAGAAAATGGTGCATACCTTTTATCTTATGTAACTGTGGCTGTTGCGTAGCCTATAGGAATCATGTTGCGTGGGGGCCGCCGCGCATACCCCAACCCACCGGCAGAGGTATTTTGGTTCAATGTTTAAAATCCCCCAACAAATTCATGTAGTTTATAGGTGTGGAGCTGGAGCTGTTTGCGGGACTTGTTTTGCACACGTCACCACAAGGTTTTACTTCCAGGAACCACCTCCTCATGACATTCACGTTTCACTGCTGCCTTGCTCCCTCTACTGTTTATTAGAATGAGAGCGGCACAGTCTACTGAGCATGTCTCAACTCACAGCCCAAACACTCACTTTGCTCAATTGCAGGCAGCTGAACCAGTACCTTGGACCTCCAGCAAAGGTCGCCAGAGTGACTTGTTTGATTTTTGTGAGCGAGAAGTCCTTCATTTAATGGAACCTGTGGCCCTCAAGTGAAATCCTTATTATAGAACTATACAAATGCTTTTTGTATAATAAAAAAAACCTCTTATAATAAATCTATATTATAATATATTAACTAATATAGTAATAATATAATCTATATATATTATATAATAGTATTAAAAAAGGGCAGGACATGCAATGTTCTATTGCAAACAGTATAATGTTACAATACTGTCATAGTAAGAACATTTTGCACAAGCACCATTTAATATGTGTAAGCTAAATATGCATTTTACCAAAGGAATTTGTTCCTCGTTTAATATAGTGATTGGCGGACAAAGCCTTTGGGGCTTTCTTCCCATTTGGGCTGGAAAAAAAGTGAATGCAGATGAAATGGCGGACATCCGCAGGAGGCACGTCCGCAGGTTGAAGGAAATTATGTCACGTGCACGTGCCTAGAGTCCACCTGGCAGAAGCAGAAAGAAGAAAAATACCTTACAGCGGTAAGATACAGTCTAAGGATCTTTTAAAAAGTTAGTTTGATTTTCCAAGGTTTTATTCAATGTTGTCTATCAAACTTTAATATATCCAGCGAGTCCGGTGAGCGTGGGCATACCGATATGGAGGATGGATAAGTGGTTCCAACCATCTAACGTTAGTTGTTGAAGGTCATGTAAGAACTTAAAAAATATATTTGTGTAAATGAATCAACTTACCTGAAGCAGAACAGTTTGTTCGATTTGTGAAAAGCAGAACAAAGGGTGTTTACGTATGTGGTGAAGGTGGAGTAAGGTGGACCAATCCTATTCATCTCTCCACCAGTGCACTAAAAGAGTGCACCATCTAGGACAGCACAAGGAATGATTGGATCATTTACTAATTGTTTTTCAGATTATCATCTGTGGAGGTGTGTTCTGGCCCATGGGGATGGGAGCCTGCACCGCCTCTCTGTGGCGGCGGCTTGACCACGCCCCCTGGGCCCACCACATACCCCCACCGTCACACGTCGGCCGGGGTGCTGTCCGGTCGACAGCCGACTCCCCCAGGAGCGGGAGAGGAAGTCGGCTACGACCATCTGGGCGCCCGGCCTGTGGATCACCCGAAAGTTGAAGGGTTGTAGGGCCAGGTACCACCGGGTGTCCCCGCACTGGTGTCTTTCAGACAGTGGAGCCATTGTAGTGGGGCATGGTCCGAACAGAGGGTGAAGGCCCTACCCAGGAGGTAATAGCGGTGTGTGGTGACCGCCCACTTTATCGCTAGACATTCCTTCTCTACAGTGCTGTACCTCGTCTCCAGCTCTGAAAGCTTGCGGCTGAGGTACAGCTGAGGGGCCCACGCCAGCACCGGTCGGGCCACACCCTCGACCTCCTGGGACACAACGGCCCCAAGCCCCCTGTCCGACGCGTCCGGTCTGCAGACAGAAAGGAAGAGAAACGTTAGAGGTATCCAGTACAGGCTCCCCACAGAGAGCTGCCTTTAATCTGACAACCGCCTGCACAACTCTGACCACTGGACCGGATCTGTAGCACCCTTTCGAGTTAGGTCGGTCGAGGGGCTTGACAGTGCTGCAAATTCTGGCACAAACCTCCTATAATACCCGGCCAGCCTCGAAAATTGCTTTACCGTTCTTAAGTCTTCACGTATTTCGGCGTGTTCGCAACTGCGGCGGTCTTATCCACCTGGGGTCAGAGCAGCCTCCCCCATCTGTGGTACCAAGTGGTACCCCAGATACAGTACCTCCATCCGCACAACCGCGCACTTCTTTTGGTTGGCGGTGAGCCCCGCCAGATTCAACTAATTGTCATTATGCGCCTGTGCCACTTTTTTGGCCGTAATACTGCGCAGCGGTACTGCTTCGGGGTATCGGGTTGCGTAGTCCACCAGGACTAACCCAAATCTATAGCCCCGAGCACTACGGTCTAATGGCCCGATGAGATCCATAGCGATTCTCTCAAACGGTGTCTCGACTAAAGTAAGGGGCCTCAACGGCGCTCTGGGAATAGCCGGTGGATTCACCAGCTGAGACTTGGGACAGGCGGCACAGTGGGGCAGCACGTCCCCCCAGATGCTTGGCCAATAGAAATGGGCCATTATCTACCTGAGTGTTTTCTTGTGTCCTAAGTGACTGGCCATCGGGTAATGATGAGCCGCCTGGAACGCTAAACCCTGACGGCTTTTAGGGATTAACAATTGGGTAACCAGTTCTTCCGATTGAGCGTCACGGTTCACTCGATATAATCTATCCTTAATCACCGCAAAATACGGGTGAGTGAACGCAGAATTTGGGTGCACCAACACACCATCAATTTTATCTACCCGCTCAAAGGCCCCGTGAAGCGTATCGTCCCGCGACTGTTCCAGAGGAAAATCCTCCATGGGATGGACTGGGGGTGCAGGGAAAGTTCCCACCTGGGGCTCCACCTCCCCCTCTCTGGGGACCTCCGCGTCGCCCTGTGCTGCACAACACTTGTATATGCCTACAGAAGGTGAGCGCAACCCCACCCCAACACACACACACACACACACACACACACACACACACACACACACACACACACACACACACACACACACACACACACACACACACACACACACACACACACACACACACACACACACACCCCATCCCACCCGCTCCTCTCATTAACACATCGAAACCCGGCCAATTTGTACCCAAAAACTAACCCCGGCCCCTCCTGGGGCCCTGGAAGGGAGGAAGATGGTGATAACCGCAAGGCCCGTGGCGCCGGTACTGTCCAGTCCAGTTTCCCACACTGGATCCAGGCACAGGCCCCTCGGTGGTCCCCGACGGTTGGTGTCCCGCAGCTCCCTCGATGGGCCCCTCTCCGGGCCGGCGCGGTAGGCAGAGGTGTGCGTGTAGGCCTTGGCGTGGTCTTCGGCGAGGGCTATGGCAGCTTGTAGGGAGGCCAGCCGCAGGCAACGCACCCAGCTCGCAGCGCAGCCAGTAGATTGTCCACAAACTGTTCGGTGGCCACCGCCTTGACGATTTGGGGCGGGTAGTGCTCCTGCGGTCGTAGCTACGGCTGGGCTGCGTCCAGGAGCTGCTGGGTATGCAGGAACAGCCAGCCTTCGGTGTCGTAGGCGAGTGACCGGAGGCGCAGGTGGTGGCCCACAGGTGTTCTCCCGACCCATTCCATCACCGCCCTCCGGACGACAGCTTGGCTCGTTCGTGCTCCAGGGGCCCCGGCGGTCGTTCCTCGCCCTGTCTGGTGTGCTCCAGGAGGAGGACCTGGATGGTCTGCTGGCTCTCCCCGAGTGCCTCCTGGTCCCGCTCGTAGACCCTCGCCATTTGCCGAGGGCCGCCACCATCTGCTCCAGGGGGAAGGCATCCAGGATTCTGCCTGATGCTGCTCCATCCTGTTTAGGCGCCACTTGTGGAGGTGTGTTCTGGCCCAGGGGCAGCACCGGTTGGTATGTATTTATTTAAAGGTCTGAAACAAAAATGCGGCTCATGGGCCAAAAGGACAAGTTAAAGGCTCGCAGGCAAATAAGGATATAGTCCACTAGATAGGCACTGAGGTGTGCTCCCGCCGTGATGTGTCCGGTGAGAGCGTTGTCTTGCCCAGTCCACACCATGTCCCACAAGCACGCTGTCCTTCACTGTGGGGACAACAAACCCTAAATCACTTCCTGGTCCTGGATCGGACGAATCCGCGGAGTCCCTCCGTTGCTTCGCCTGATCCGCAGCAGCTGAGTGGCCCAGAATGGGAGCCTGCACTGCCTGTCTGCAGTGGCGGCTTGACCACGCCCCCTTGGCCTGCCACATTATGAAAATGCTGGAGGCCCAAGGACAAACCCAATACAAAGCAGAGGTCACCATGTCCAGAGGGAGACCGTTTTAACCCTCAAAGAAAATTGAGATCAGAAACATACAGAATATGTGTCCCACCACAGCAAAATCCGCCATCTCGCGCATTTTAAAGTCGCCAGGAGCAGCCAGATAAGTTGAAAAAACCTTTCTTGAAGGAAAATTTGATTTTTCCAGATTGGTGTTCCTTTGTGCTGTTTTTTTTTTTAATCTCTCAACGTTTTTTCAAAACCGAGTTTGATTTATAAATAGTAGAAAAATGTTAAACCGTGGAGTTAAATATTCCGGTTAGATTACATGGGGAAATGCCGTTCACTTACTGAGACACAGAACAGCACTGAACAACGCCGATCGATCGCTTCCTTTAAAGTGAAGTCCAGGTGAAGATCATTCATCCATATTCCATGTGATATGAAGTCACAATGTGAAACCAGTAGAATAGAATAGAATAGAATTTAACCTTTATATCGTACTACTTTCACACACACGGAGCCATTGTTGTGAAACTGCGAAGAAGAAGAACCCTTCGCGTCATGCACCTGCGTCACTTCCGTAACTAGGCGGTTAAAGCGCAGCACGGGGTGTTTTGGTCTCACTTGTCTGTGAAAACTTTCTTCTCCGTATCGTTATGGATTACGTGAAGCGGGTGGCGGAAGCTCTGAATCATATGTCAGACCTTAATGTGACCAGTGCGATTGATCCAAGTCAGTGTTAGCAGCGCTTACTGGACGGCATTTTCCGCGATGATAGTCAGTTCTCCGACGGCGACGCGGAGAACGACAACGGGCTGAAGCTGGAATTACTCCCGACTTGGAGAACATTTCAAACAGCAGATTTCAAACTTAATGTGACAATGAAACTGAATATTTTCAAGGACCGCCGGAGGAGACCGACGATATGTCCGTTGTTGTTACAAGGGAAGAAGTTGATGACGTGATGAAGCCCGTTGAGGTTGGTGACAGATTTTCCGATTTCAGATTTTCTGAGACTCATAATATTGATAGACTCTACATTTTTTTGTGTTGTCCGTACTTTTAACCTCCAAAATAATTCCACTTTTATAAAACATGTATATTCTTAGTATTGAATAAAAGCTTTTTTTTAAAAACAAAATTAGTTGTGTGTTGTTCAGCAGTTTGTGATTGGCCCATTCGGCAGTATGTTAAGTAGCCATGAGGCTTTGCTTGTCCGCCAAACCCCACTTGCATTCTGGGAGCTGAATGAATAAAGCTGGTGTGGGTAAAACTTTTGAGGTGATTGTCTCAGAAACACGGTTTGCCGCACCCTTGTCATAGCTTTAAAAATATTTGCTTGATTTGCACAAGTGACACCTTGTTTGGAAGCTCTGATTCTCCACTTTCAAATGATGCAAAAAAAACTCAAACTCGAAAGCCGCCAAATGAACCTAAACTACACGGTGGGTCACAATTATAGTTATTGCACCACAAATAATTTGTTTGATAAAATTAATGAAAACTGGATAACAGTGAGTTGTAGTGACGTGGGATGATTCTCGTGTCAGAGTCCTCTCTCTATGTACAATGCATAGGGAATAAAGACTTTCAGACATCTGAATCAATCCGGGTTACTGAGGGGATAATTTCTCCCCGACAAGGGTAACTGGGGTAATCTTTTTGCCCCTTCTCCTTGACCTGGAAGTATAGAGGTCGCGAAGTGTGAACAGGTCACAGCCAATGGTCCTCTCTGCTGCTCTGATGACCTGTCAAGTCTGGCCGTATCCTGGACGTTGGCAGGCCCATACCAGACTTTTAATGACTTTTTATATACTTTTTATTGGTGTTTTTTCCATTATTGACGAACTTCTATGTGTTCCTTGCTGATGTTCCGAAGTGTTCACTTGGGTAACACTTTCAATTGCAGTCATTTATTGTAGGTTGAAGTTGTTGCAGTCAATTTGACCCAAAACATAAAAGCCAACAATAGCTGGTTAATTTCGATTTTGACAACAGAGGATGCAATAAAAGTGCTGAGGGTCACTGTGTTCCATCAGCAGGTCACAGGGTCTTCCGCTGCCTGTTCACGTTGTTTAATAAATTGTTAATAAGAAATTGTTTAATAAATAAATTTGATCGAAACAATACATAAAATGTTTCAAACTGTTAAGAGACGTTTTAAAGAATAATTGAATTAACTTAATTTTGGCCCATTTTTGAGTCAAGTGACTTTTAAAATATATTTCTAATGAATTCGTGTGTATATTCGGACGGACGTGGACTCACACGCGCGATGCAGATGTTCACGAAAACATCCGCTGCTGACGTGACGAGGTGCACTGCGACCTGCGGATGCCCACCATTTTGTCTGCAGCCAGGAACTCGTGAAAGGAAAAAAAAAATCGGAGCTTTGGGGGTTGAAAACTGAGAAAACAGCGACATTTGCTGGTTTGGCAGAGTTATAGCAATCACGACATGTAGGCTGCACACAGAGCGCCTCGTTTATTTGACGATATCAATCTCATATGTGACCCACCGCGTACTTTAGGGTCATATGGCGGTTTTCGAGATATTCCGCATCATTTGAAAAGTGGGGAATCCGAGCTTTCAAACAAGGTGTCACTTGTGCAAAATCAAGCAAATATTTTGAAAGCTATGACTTGTTAATGACAAGGGTGTGGCAAACCGTGTTTCTGAGATAATCACCTCCAACGTTTCCCCCACACCAGCTTCATTCATTCAGCTCCCCGAATGCAAATGAGGTTGGCGGACAAACAAAGCCTCATGGCTACTTAACATACTGCTGAATGGGCCAATCACGAACGGCTCAACAACACACAATTAATTTCGCTTAAAAAAAAGCCTTTATTTAACAGTAAGAATATCTGAAATCTGAAAATCTGTCACCAACTTTAACGGACTTCATCACGTCACCCACGTCTTCCGTTGTAACAACAACGGGCGTATCGTCGGTCTCCTCCGGCGGTTCTTGGAAATGTTCCGTTTCGTCGTCACATTACGTTGGAAATCCGCTGTTTGAAATGCTCCCCGAGTCGGGAGTAATATCAGCTTCAGCGTCGCTGTCGTTTCTCCGCGTCGCCGTCGGAGAACTGACGATCGTCGCGGAAAATGACGTCCAGTACGCGCTGCTAACAACGGCTGACTTCATTTTGAACTTCTGATATTTGGGTCGCATTAAATGTAATGAAAGCAACCCGTATGAAGGGGCTGGCAGTATCAGCCATAATCAAACTGCTGCACTACTTCTAGTATAGACCCTAAAACACCGCCTTTCCCCCTCACTCCTTCATGTATATGACTTGTGATGTTTATCTAAGTGGGTTAACCTCCCTATATTTTTGTTTCAAACCGAAGATAAAAGATTACAAATAAAATTATCCTTGTACATTTGTCCTGTTACGTGTCAATAACTACCTTGAAACTGATCGTTTGTGATATCGGGGAATCCACCAAATACAGCGCCGCCAACTGGCCACAAGAAGAACGCGGGGAGTGAGCGCTGTCCGGATGAAGGGCCGATTCTCGTTAGCCCCAAGCTGCTGGGGCATAGGGGACACAGTGACACGCCTGCTCCGATTGGCTTCCATTGGCGCTAAACGGTCCGATTGACCAATCACTGCGCCCACACCACAAAAAAAAGACGTCATCGGTGGGTCGCTCGCACGGGGGAAACGTGTCCACGGAATAAATTCATTTATCGGCAACTTCCTGTTGGAGCTCAAACGGGTTCTGTGACGTAAATCCCCACTGTCGCAACTTGGAAGAACAATCGCAAACGTCACTTCTGCAGCAACGATACCGCATTATGCAGTCGATTATAACGTTCAGAAAGGTTTCTTTTTAAAGTTATAGAACTCATTTCACAGAGGCACGAGTAGTAATTCGACCTGTTTCTCGTGCCCAAGAGAGATCAAAACAATAAATACACGAGAATCTTGTTTGTTTGTGTTTTTTTTTTTTTTTTTTTTAATCCAGGAAAACACCCGATTAATGACCAACCAATAGTGAGGCACCGTCCGTTTTGTGACGTGTCTGTAAACAGGAAGTGGCGTCAGAGGGGACTCGCGTCCCAGCGCTGCCCCGGTTTCTTCTCCTTCCACCTCGACACTTCACCGTGAGCGGCCCTGGTCACCTGTCACCTCTCCCGCTACACGAGCGTAAACGAAGGGGGGGAGTGGCGAGGTCCCAACCGGGACAGGGGCCTCATCGCAGCCTTCTCCCGTCCGACCAGCCCCGGAGGGAGGCGGGCAGCGTCAGTTGCCATGGTGACCGGCTGCCATCTTTACTAGCCGAAGGGTCTCACCCGAGAAGTCGGCACGGCCGGCGGAGGCAGCCCTCTGGCGGACTTTTCGATCCGTGTCGAGTCCGGTGGCAAGAGCGGAAGGAAACGGACCGGGGCGCGCTTTCGCACCGACAGACTTGCAGCTTTTTCAGAAGGTCGAACGACAAACCGTAAGTTCAGTGTTTCGTGGCGAGTTCTGGAACAAATGTCTGTTATGTCCCGCATGTTTTTCGTTTTTTTTCTTCTGTACTTTACATCACCGCCCCCCATAGGAATAAATAGAGCAGCTCTCCCTCTGGGTTATTTACTCTATCCACCTGATTCCAGTGATAACTAAATAGTTTCAGCTGCCACACAATGTCAGCGCGATGGGTTATGGACGGAGGACGCGCGCGTAACGCTGCTCAAAGTGTTCACGTCGAAGGCAGAAGGCATCGCAGGGAGGGCGGTGTTTGTTTGTTTGCAACGGTGGCGAGATTATTGCAAAGGTTTTTTTATTTCGAAAAAAATATTTGGAAAGGGCGCCGATAGTTCCTCGCGGGTGTGATCCATAGCATATTAAGTTCAACGGACCCACTGGTGGATTCACTCTCCTTTACCCTTCTGCCGTTAATGATCAGTACGGCAATTGTATTTGTATTTTTGCTGCACACAAAGACTATTCCAAGTGCTTCAATAGCCAGATAATTCATGAAAACAAGACGAATGCATACCCACTGACGCTCCACTGCATATATGTATGAAAGTATGTATATGTATGTGACGAATAAACCTCTTGAATCTTGAATCCATATAGATACGAGAAAAGACTGTATTTTTTGCGTATATTCCGTTGTTTGTATTATTATGTTAATATCTCTAGTTGTCGGCTCATATCTCTATTCAGCCCGAGTATCATTAATTAACACCGATGATAGCGAAGTGTTTCGTTTCCATCGGGCAGCGCTGAAAAGTTCAAACCCGTCAAACCACTTCCGGTCACGTGGGCACGAGCGGCGGCGGTCGACGCCCCTGACGTCACAATCACGTGGTCGCCGTGATTCGACGTGAGCGCCAACCCTCCGTGTCGACGGCGCGCGCCACAGGGTGACGCACGCGTCGATGCGTCGCGCGTCCCACCCCGAGTTCAACACCGGTTTTGTAGCTTAGCGTTGAATACCCCGCGGTTTAAATGGCGACAAGCACACGAGGAGGAGCCCGTGGTGTGTTTTGAATGACGCGACAGTAGGAATTCCCGCGCGTGCACACGTGGGAATGATTCAAGCCCTAAACACTTTTTTTTTTTTTGTTTGTTTTTTTTTTTTATTATTGCGACGTTGAAGGGAGATGTGCGCTTTTTGACGTCACAAAGTGCGAACGAATTGACGCCTTTCTTGTTTGATATCTGTTCCACTTCGAGCTGCCTGGTGTTTGACTGATTATTTGTTGGGGGGGAAAAAGTCTCCCCGGCCCGTGACATTGGCTCTGGCTTCCATGTCAACACACAACCTCAATGTCTGCCCAAAAAACATTCAAATCCAAGTACACAATATTGCATTAAGGCGAGTATACAGTGTATACAAGGCTGTGTATACAGTATATACAGGCATTCATACAATGCTGTTGCATGTCTATAAACACACACACACACACACACACACACACATAGACACACGCCTGCAAAAACAAGAGGAAGCACAAAAGACAAATTAAAGTAATGTGCATACGGTTCAACTGGTTGAATATAATGTAATTTTCAAGCATTACACGCTCCACTATCATTGAATTAAATGACAAGAGGTTCTCCGTCCTGGACGTGTGTGTGTGTGTGTGTCTGTGTGTGTGTGTTTGTCTGTGTGTGTCTGTGTGTGTGTGTTTGTCTGTGTGTGTGTGTGTGTGTGTCACATATGTACTGTGACAGTTTTCCTATCAGCATGTCATCGGGCAAACGTCCGAGGTGGGATCATCATACGGTCTCCTTGACGAAGCTCCGCAACCTGTTGTTCAGTCCTTTTGCCAAAAAAACGTTTGTGTCTTGTTCTGGGGACACAGCGGTAAAACACAGCCCACACATCAGTGCCATGGAAACCGTACATGCCATACAGTATCAGTAGAAAAAAAAACAACCTTTTATAATCATTTACACAAAGCCAAACAGTTGTGCTAGATTTAATTTCTATCTCAATAACAACCAAAACAATGAACATAAGAAGTTAAATGTTAAGTTACTTTTCTTTATTATTATTATTATTATTGTTATTATTATTATTATTATTATTATAATAATAATAATAATAATAATATCATCATTATTATTATTGTTATTTATAAATAATAATAATAATACACAGGGGAAAACACCTGACCTTGCAGTATGTTGTCAAGTAGGAAGTCATCATGGGATCCAAATTTGTAGAGAAATCTCCCAAAGATATAATCCATGTCACCCACAAACAAGAAAGTCCTGAATCACACTCTGCATAATGAGTTGCTGTGGAATGAAGTGCTTGGCATTATCAAGCACGGACAAACTCAGAAAGTGTCAATACCACATGCACACTGACTGATTAATTCTGATTAAATCCAGACGAACCTGCACTAAGTGAACTACAGTCACTCGTTAAATACATGAATATCTATTTATGTCACAAAATGAATGCAGTTCAAATAATGCAGTGTCGGTGTCACTTGTTATTGTTGTTATTATTTGGCTCTTGAGCGTTTCAAACACACGGTGAAAAACATTTCAACCCAAGAACTGATGAAACAATTTCCAAGGAGCTGGACTCGTGCCAGGCATTTCAAACAGCGGCGTCTTTAAGCAGAGACGCCACGTGTAACCATGGCAACGGAACGGCCAACTGGAAACCCTAGATCTCTCACGCTCTGCGGGT
The DNA here is from genome assembly GCF_960531495.2 of Zeus faber. Lineage (NCBI taxonomy): Eukaryota > Metazoa > Chordata > Actinopteri > Zeiformes > Zeidae > Zeus > Zeus faber. The sequence continues at coordinate 7,152,392 of NC_137197.1, forward strand.
CGCACGAAATGACATTGCGTCCCCAAAAAATAGATGAAAATGTTGGGTCAGGAGTACATGACATTCAGAAAAACAGTATTTAATAAACTCCAGTGATGGAGGTTGACGAAGCAGCGGATGAATACAAGACTAAATACTAATAGTGCGGACGGAACACATACGGAGGAACCATCACTATCCCCAAATATGAAACTACAGATGAATAAATACTGCATTGCACGAATGTTTTAAGATTTTTACAGTCAAAGTAATATTTCACCATCCACACGTAAATAATGTGGTACTTCTGTTGTGTAAATTTAGCAAATAAACGCACTGTCAAGCATGCGATTGAATCTATTTACATGTGAATATATTTCAATGAGAGTTAATTTACAGATGTTGTTGTGTATTTATCTCCCAAACACGCGTTTAAACGGAAAACACGCAAGTACACAAAGCACGGGGTCCGCGCGTGAATCAGCTCCTTAATCGCGTGTGTAGACGTTGGGACGTTGGAAGCGGTCAAATAAAGTAAACAATAAAATATATTAAATCACAATAAAAAATCATTCTGCATTTATTCGCAAAACGGAGAGAGAAATATTTGTTTCTGTTTAAAAAAAAAAATATATATATATATATATATATATATATCTGTAAACAGATTTGTTGTTGTATTCATATTTTTCCCATTTGTATTGTTTGTATAATATTATAAAACCAATACAAATGGAATAGAATCAACAAATCTGTTTACATTTTTAAATGGGTTGGGGGGGAGGCAAACAAATATATTTCTCCTTTTATTTTTTATTTTTATGTTTTTTCGTGACACCGGGTTCCTCCCCCGGACAAAGTAGTTCCCTCAGCGGAGGGATACTGCGGTGTGCGGCGGTGCGAGGCCGCTCAGCTGACGTGCTGCGTGTCGGAGGTGTCGGTTGGAGCTTCCCGTGCGTCCTGGTCGGAGCTGCCCGTGTTTGGACTCCACAACCTGCATCAAATAGGTGACGATGCCCCGCCGCGCTGCCCAAATAGCTCACACTGTAGGGCGAGTATCCCCCCTAACCCCGCTGCTGTGTGCGCTGTGCGGGGATGGAGCAGGGGAGGCGTCGGGGCCATTTCTTTTTGTCGGATGGGGGAACGGGAGAACGGCTGGATTTTAGGGGATTTAACGGACGTCTCTGCCCGGAGACTTGGCTCCGCGGACGGGTGACTTTCCTTACTTTGCCCGAGAATCGCACCGGCCTCCTGTCGAGTTGGCAGTGTTTAAAATGCTAACGATGCCTGGCGAGATTTGGCCCGTTTTAAGTGATTTCACTCATAATGTTCGATGACGAAACTGTTGAATTGGCGGACGATTTGTTGTGATTTGAGTCGGTAATGAAAACCCAAACGCGTCGATGCTGATCTCTACGTGTAATGTTACCATCCGCTGCTCGAGCAGCTAGCTTATATCCACGGAACAAACATTCGCTGAGTCGTTAGCTTCCTGGCTAAGACACTGTTAGCGCATTTAGCTCCTAAGGCTAACATACTGTTCGCTCATAAGGCGAGAGAACCAGCGCCGTCTCTCCTTCTTGACAGTGTACTACAGCTGAAGTTAGTTGTGTTACCAAGGTGTAGCCTTCTAGATTAAAACCACGAAGTGGTGACTCAAACCATGTCAGTAATGTGCCTGTGCTACTTCACTAGCAGCGGGTGAAAAGCTAAATAGCCACTGGTGATACTGAGCGCTAGCGCTAGCCACATTAGCTTTACATCCCTGTGTTCAAGCTGACAGCTGCTTGGAGGCACCGGGCCTGGTCCGCAGGAGACCCGAGGTTGGTTTTGCTGTGTTGCCTCAAGGTGATATTTCGTTTGTGTTGTGTTCGTTTATAGTTTGGTGTATCCTACACGGTCGGCGAGCGATTATTTTGGAGCTGTTGTCCCACCGCGGCAGCACATATCGGTTCGCTGGCAGCGTTTTGGTAAACAGCCCCAACACAGTGCGGCCATCGCTGCCATTTTCGGTTGGGACTCCCAGGTGATCGTCGTGGTAGGAGGCCACCTCGGGCCGCTCGTTTCGCCGCACGTATCGGCAGAGTCGGGCTCCGGCCCCGGGCTTCGGTGATCGCCTCGGCCCAACGTGTTGACGCTGAACTCGCCAACTACGCATTTTGGTGTCGCTGGCACCGAGACGCTCCACCGTGGAAGTCGCGTTTCGTGTCGTTTGGTCGCCGGAGTGTCGCGGCGAAACGAGCCCCGGGCGACCACACGGTTTGAACGTTTGTTTGAGCCGTTTTCCGGACGGATCCCCGCTGTCACACCGTGCGGGATTAGGTCCGGAGGGGCTGAGCCCGCTAGCCGGCAGGGCTAGCGAACTACGTCAGACATGTAGGCCCCGGTACATTGTGATCCTCCCGGGCTGCTGCGCCGCCCGTGAAGCCCCTTTATGGCGACAGACGCTTCCGAACGGGCGATGACACATTTCGGCGGACGAGGCCCAAAAGTTTCCACCGAACGCGCTTCACCAGTTGCTAGAACCGAGGAATAAACAAAGGGTCGGACGCGCTGTCAGAACGGGCCTAAAATGGCCCTGAGAGCTGGACCAGTGGCGTATTTTAGGATCCGTGTTTAGTTTTCACTCTCAGGACTCAGACGCTCGGTTCATTCCGTCAACATTTCTACATTTAGCCGCTTGTCACGGCAACACCGTAGTTTGTAATTTGACCAAAAACCACAATCATCATCTGTTTTTACAGGGTGTTTCTTATTCATTTTTTTTTTTTATCAATTAGCATTGTTGGTAACGTGTAGTCCTCATCCATTACAGCTAATAATATTATTAATTATAGCATTAGACATTAATGATCTGCATTATGAAGAGTATTCATTTTTATGTACTTTACATTCTTCTATAGCACTTAGTTGCTCAACATGGAAATACGCATATTATATTCATATATACCTAAATGTTACATACCCCGAATTTTCCCCATATGTATTTTGTGTGTGTGTGTGTGTGTGTGTGTGTGTGTGTATAACCAATACGGTAGCAATATGTAGCTGTGCATATTTATTTGAATTATTTGCACCTCTGACCTTGAATTGCACTGTTCTGACAATTCTACTTCTGTAACACCTGAATCAATCCAGCGAGCAATAAATATGAATTCAATAATCAATTTATCTTATCTCTCCATCTATCTCAAGATAGATGGATACTTTATTCATCCTCGGAGGGAGATTGAAAAATGTAATAGATGAATATACTCGTGTTGAAATTTCAGCAATTCGATCAAATGTGAAATTGGTTAAAAAAAAAAAAAAAATCATTGACTCCTCATTGTGTATTTCAATTCTGAGTTTAACAGGGTTACCGTGAGATACATTTGCTTTTCAATTTCTATTGAAATCCAAAGTACCTTGTTGTGCCAATTTGTTATTGGTTTAATTTGGTCTGAGTAAAGCCGTTCCAACACCAGTGGCAACTAAAATGTCATTTTACCACAAAAGGTCAATACATAGCTTGAAAAGATTTTCTACTGTCTCTCCTTTCTCTCTGTCAGATGTTGAACTTGCTTATCTACAGATTATAAGTAAGCTCTCAACACAGCTCTTCACATGTAGTCAGTCAAGTGATTTAGCCCTAAATTACTGTGCATGTTCCAGATTTCTACTCTGCCACCATATACAATTCAACAAAGCCACGTAGTCTGCTAAGGTATCTTGCAAACCACCTAAAACATGTAGAGTTCTTCCTAAAGGTGCTCACGGTGTCTGTTTTATTTATTTGGATGTAGTAGCAGCATCAACTTTGCCTCCCATACTAGAGACAGATGGATTGACTGGCTGCAGCCCAATGGCTGCGTGTGCAGTTTTTTGAATTGCTGTTGAGATTGGGCATTACAAAAAAAAAAAAATCCTTGCCCCCACAATCCAAACTATAATGGGCAATCACTGACAGGTCTAATTTTATAGTTAACTATATTAGTGTGCTCTGTAAATGAATATACCTCCTTTTGTTGTAAAGCATTTAATTCAACAATAACATATCTGTGACTACTGGACAAGCAGACAATGGCAAAACAAAAAAATTCTCCATTACCGAGGGTATCCCAATCGGTGACTGGGTCTGCGATTGTTTGCCTCAACTCTTCTCCAATCGTGTCAGTTCAGCAAAATGTTGTACTTTTCTGTACCAAACTACTTGGAGTACAAGTGCAACCTAAATTTTCTCCTTAATTAGCATGGGTCTGACCTGAGTACACTGCAATGATGGTCATTTAATGTAGATCAGGCAATACTGTATGTTATTTGCATTTTGAATTAGTTTAAATTTGAATTCTGTTTCGCTCTGACAGTCCAATAATTATGGTTAATAGACTATTTGGTGACTTTGATTTGTGGTTTTCTTTTAGGCTTATTCATATTCGTGGAGGCCTGTTTTGTTCCCTAATGAATAGTAATTTGAATTATTCTATTGACCTGTTTTTGTTTGGTTGGAGCTTTGTCTGGGCAACGGGTGGATTTTCCAATCACAATAATCGATGGGAACTTTGACCCGATATCCAAATCAGAATCTGAAATTAGTTTTACTCTTTACAGCCACAAGTTGCAGGTTTTGAATTTCTTCTTGCAACTCAGGATTTTTTACCTGCCGCTTCGCAAAAGATTCTGAAAACAATAACACTTTTCTTCAATCTCTATTGTGTTGAAGGCTATTCTTTAGTAGCCCTACACAGCTTGTTCTGCCCCTTTACTGGCCTGGAGACAAATGATAACGTCTGATGTTTCTGCCGTCTTCTTCCCTTTGGCTCCACTGAATAGCAGTGTCTAGAACAGGTATGTGCGAACTCCACGGCCTCCCCCTGTCTGCAATTAGCCCAAATATCACATGGTTGCTGGGTCACGGTTAATCAGCCTGGGGTGGGAGTGTCACTGTCTTTTCCGGTTGATTTCTTCACTATATGGTTGTGAATCCACTTCGGACTGAGTATACTGACAATGGTGTTCTGGGACATATTTGCCAGTATGATTATTATTTTTTGGTTTGAACTATACCGACTACCTGACCACTTCTCCCTCTCAACACCCTGTCTGGTCTTCGCTACTGCACAGTGATCAAAATGGTGTAGCGCTGATGCTATCTATTTTAGGTCACATATGTGGTTATGAATGTCATGGTACATTTGTTACCATATCCAGTTGTATACATTTAATGCTTTTATATTGAAAGATGAATATTTGTTCATACAAAAATACCCACCCACCACGTTGGCAGGTAACTAAGATGATCATACTAAACACAGCCAGAAATGTACCCACATTTTGTGGGTCTTGTAAAAATATCTTGAGGTTTGTTACATTGAACCAGACCATATCAGTCTTAATTTCAGGACACGGCACCTGAAAGAATGAAACTAAGCTGATCAATGGTCCATGTCCTGGTCATACAGAAAACAACATTAGCTGCTGCTACAAACACAGAATATAACTAGTTTTCATTAAGAAGGGGACATTACTGAATTTGGTCAGTGCCTTGATGTTTGTCTTCTGTCCTTTCCTTGCAGTGAATGGTAGTGTCTAGAAAGGGTATGTCCCTTCAGGAGAGAGGTGCCAATGTCCAACCGGCCTAATTCCAATCCAGGGGGGTCACTGCGCCGTTCACAGAGGAACACTGCTGCGGCCCAGCCACAAGACCACACAGTAGCGGGAAGGTGAGTTCACATGACCTTTACGTTTGATTTAACTTTGTATTCTTAAGACACCATTTGATTTTAAGCCTAAAGGTAAACCTAGTTTTGAAAACCCAAACAAGTTAATTCATTTTCAATGCAAGCAAGTGAAGTGATTTTGGTCTGGGCAGGGGGACTTTTTTAACCATATTTTCTCACAATCTTCTGCACTCAACCTTTTTTTTTTAATCATAGTTCATCAGCAATCGTCTATTGTGTGTACCTTGATTTCTCTCTCTCTCTCTCTCTCTCTCTCTCTCTCTCTCTCTGTCTCTGTCTCTGTCTCTGTGTGTGCTGTGTTGTCTGTTACATAACAATATGTCAGAGGAAACGACAAGAGAGGCACGGTTTTAATACTCATTCATCCTTTGACAAGAAATTAAAAAAATCCTTAAATTCTTAGTTGAAGCTCTGAAATGGGCCGAGAGCTGTACAACAGCCTTGGGGCAGAGCATTTATTTCCTCACAAAGGCTACTTTGCGGTTATTTGGGGAATTTTTTTGTTTTCTTTCAAACTTGTGCTTGAGCTGTTAAAACGGTATTCCCCTTAATTCATTTTAAGCTGTCAGTGATATCATTGTATAATGTCACAGTGAACTCAAATGAGTATTTAATGTAAGGCCACATTGTTACCTGATTTTCAATTTCAACCTTACAGGTTGCAGTCAGAGCAGGCAAAACATAAAGCAAATTCCCCTCCTGAAAGTAGAAGACCTAATTCTAAGGCTTCCAAAGCCACGTCCGTCTCAGCCTCTGGCCAGTCCAGAGGGCACAGCTCACGAAGGTACTGCTCCTCTACTCTGCACTCACTGTGTGTATGTGTGCAGTGTGTACGTTTCTCTAAACAATCATAGTAGAATTCACAAACCACACACACATATGGGTTTTTAATTGGTGACGAATGAGTCTCAATGAGGCATTAGTTGGTTGAATGTGCTTAGGTGGTTCTTGGCTCTCAACGTTGTCCTTTCTCAATTCCTGGCAGAAGCGGTCTTTCTCTCTCCGTGGCTTCGTTTGTGCTACCCGACGACCCAGAGGCTGCAGGGACATCTGAACAAGAGCGAACGGGCCACCAAGCGAAGAGCGAGAGCTCCCGGGCGCCGAAGCGGAATTCGGCTCCTGACCATATCAATAGCTACGGGCCGACTCCTGCCAAAAAAACCAAACCGCTCCCTACACCCCGAGACAACACTTTAGACACCAAGAAAGGCTCGGCCAAGTCCAAGAAGAGACCACTTGGGACAGAACTCCCTGCGCCGTCAGGTCGAGGACAAAGTAAGAAGAGCGGGGCCGCTGGGGCCTCTCCGACTCAGAAACGGAAGAAAGCCGATCCTCTTCCTGGTCTGAGCAGTGCCGCTGGGTCCGTCCCCAACAGTACCGAGGGCAGAACTGCAAAACCCTCCAAGCTGGCGTCTAAATCAGCCGCCTCAGCCAAAGCTGGGTGTAGCACCGTGACGGATTCCTCCTCTTCTGCCTCCACCTCTTCCTCCTCTTCCTCCACAGGCACCAACAGCGCAGCCTCGCAGGGTGCCCGTGTCAAGCAGGGCAAAGACCAGAACAAGGCGCGCCGCTCTCGTTCGGCCTCCAGCCCCTCCCCTCGCCGAAGCACCCGAGACAAGGAGCAGGCCAAAGCTGCCGGGTCATCAAAGTTTGAGTGGGCCGCCCGCTTCAACCCCAAAGTCAATCTGCCAAAACCCAAACTGTCCCTGCCTGGTTCCTCCAAGACTGAAACCTCCAAACCCGGGCCCTCAGGACTGCAGGCTAAACTAGCAAGTAAGTCACACCATCTGATTGGAAAGTAACTAATCCCTGTCCATGAGGTGTGTTTTCAAGATAGTTTTCCTGGGATTTATGTAATGTAAGAATGGATGTCACAAATTTAGTAGCTATGAACGAGACGAAACAACATATTATACCCATGTTGCAGTCACTGCCATTTTAGGTTTTGATGGACGGAGTGTTGTGCCTGTGAGAATGTGTTGACTACTCTTCAATTTTAGGGCCGGGTATTGCGTAGGATCTCACAATAAGATCGATCGATATCTATTAGATCAGATATTGATGATAATGACGATGATATCAGTGTTCCACATGCATTACAAAAATAGTCTAATACAGAAATATTTAAATGAAGGAACATGGTTGCATAATTCCAAAACCAAGTATCGATTTTACAATTTTCATATCCATTCACAAAAAGTGTATAGATACAGTATATATATAATATATATATATATATATATATATATATATATTTATTTTTTTATTTTTTATAACCCTGTCCTATTGAGACTTTTTTTGCACTTCCACTGAGTTGACCGTGAGAAGTGAGAGCTTTAGGTAATCCTGTAGGGCTGCAACTAGGTTTTGGGGTGTCGGGCACAGTTTTCCTTTAGACATGGGTGGTGGTTTTGCCTCTGGGTTTAAATATCACAGGACCTGCGGTCCCAACAATGTTACAGCTTCAGTTACAGAAGCTAACTCTTCACCGCTGAGTGCTGACAAAGCTGCAGGAACTGTCTTTGACATCAGATGCACATTACATCACAGACTCACACCGCCCATGTGACGGTCACTTCTGCGCCGATATGCTGTGTATGCACACATTCAAACATAAGAAACTGGTAAGCTGCACACAGTCACCACCAGCAACCTTTAGTCAAGTTTTACTTGTGTGTGTGATTGTAAAGTCTGTTCTTTACAAATTCATGCTCAGCTCATAGGTAGGCTAAAATTCCAATCGCCCGATCGGCGATATACAATATAATCGGGGGCACATGTGTGCGCGCGGTGGGCTTCGTGAGCGCACAGAACGTAATGTCATGTGGCAAATGCAGTCTCCACATTCCAGAAGTGCAGCATTTATTATTTACTAGTAAAGTATTTACACAAAACATCCAGTTTTTGCTAAATTAAGTCCCGTAGCAACGGGGAGACGTGCGCCCGGACAGTGGGGACGGACAGGTTTTGTTACGGAGCAAGGACTTGGACAGTTGTGTTTTACAAATTTCGTTTAAAAAAATAAATAGATCTGAAATAAAGACAGGCACAGGAGCCTGCATGCACCGTAGTCTGGAGGAGAAACAAAAAAAAAACCCTTCTCTAATTCGCCTAATCAGTTAGGTTTATGTTTATCATTTTCCATACAAGTAAGAAACTATGGAAATAAAATAAATCAAATCTTTTTGAGATTATATCACACATTGCTATATTATAATCACAAGATTTGCATATTGAGCGGCAGGTACGTACGGGGGGGTTGTCAAAGCACCTGCCCCATGGACTCCATGGTGCCCTTCTTATCAGGCGTGCTTTTTTTTAATGTATATTTAATTAATGGGTGTCGAGGCAGCAGATTGTCCGAGCACGATATATTTATGAGGAATTCCTCATGAACCTTGCAGCTTGGTGCACCTGCGATGTGTGCACAGCGGCAACGCTGTGCTGCTCCGTTTGCCCCCAGTGGAAAAATGCCTAGCTGGGTGTCCATGTGCCTTTGCTTCTCCCCCCAGCACCTGCCCCTTAAAGTCTCTACGGGACTGTAGAGGGGAAGTCACCAGCGGTTAGTCGACAGCTCTGAGCGGAGAGGGGGAGAGCCTCTGCTCCCCCTCTCCTCTCCAGCACTTAGTTTCGGCGCTGATGTCCTGGCAGAATAAAAAGTAAAATAAAAAACGTTGGTCATCCATGTCAATTGCGATTGATGGAGTCGATTGCCGATTTAACCGCAGATCAGCCCAAGCCTAATAGGAGGGGGTTGTTGGCTTGTGTAGGAGTGACGGGGCTAGCTCCGATTCAGTTTGTGTGCGAACCCGTGGAAAGTGGACGATGTTTAACGGATTGCGCGGGTAGGGTGAAAACATTGCTTGAGCCCCTTTAAAGTACCTGTCAAGTAAATTCAGTGATTTGTTTGTAAACACATACACGTTAGAAAGTTATTGCTGAAAACATGTGAAAAGACGTGCGAATGATGTAGTACTGACTTGTGGAGTTAAACAAAAACGGTTTCTCACCATTTTTGTGGTCCTGATTATATGGGCAGAGCTGAATCATGACTCGATGACGTAGATGGTTCATACTCTGCCTGGCCCCTCCCCCTAACACTTTATAAACACCAGGTCAGACCGTTGGAAATGGAGCATCAGTGGTAAAATAAGCTAAGTTAACAGCCTGGAGTTGGGGATAAAATGCTGTTTTGGGAATAAACACCTGGAGTAAAAGGCGTCTTCAGCGAAAGCGTGAACTCATGCCAAGTCTTGGCTCATATCCACACAGGTGCCTACAGGTCACCTGCCTAATATTGTGTCGCGCCCCCTTGTGCCGCCAGGACCTCTGAAGGTGTCCTGTAGTACCTGGCACCAAGACGTAAGCAGCAGATCCTTTAAGTCCTGTAAGTTACGAGGTGGGACCCCCATGGATCGGGCTTGTTGTTCCAGCACATCCCACAGATGCTCCATCGGACCCTAACCCCGACCATCCACATGATGTAGAAGAAAATGTGATTCATTAGACCAGGCCACCTTCTTCCATTGCTCCATGGTCCAGTTCTGATGCTCACATGACCATTGTAGGTGCTTTCAGCAGTGAACAGGGTTCAGCATGGACACTCTGACCGGTCTGCAGCTACACAGCCCCACACGCAGCAAGCTGTGATGCACTGTGTGTTCTGACTCCTTTCTATCATAGCGGCATGAACTTTTTCAGCAATTAGCTCGTTGGCAATCGAACCAGGTGTGCTAGCCTTCTCTCCCCATGCACATCAATGAGCCCATGGGTGCCCACATGGGTGCCCATGACCCTGTTGCCGTTACCGTTGTCACCATTTGTCCTTCCTTGGACCACTTTTGGTAGGTACTAACCACTGCATTCCAGGAACCACAAGACCTGCCGTTTTGGAGATGCTCTGACCCAGTCGTCTAGCCATCACAATTTGGCCTCTCGCAGATCCTTACACTTGCCCTGCTTCCAACACATCAACGACAAGAACTGACTGTTCACTTGCTGCCTAATATCCCACCCCTTGACAGGTGCCATTGGAATGAGTTGAGCAATTTTATTCACTTCACCTGTTGGTGCTTTTAATGTTGTGGCTGATCGGTGTATCTTGTTAGTAAGGTTTGCGAAGTTTTCCAGAGAACACTGCATAAGCAGTATTTACCATTTGTCTTTTTTTTTTTTGTTTTTATTTTTCAATGACTCACATGCCATGATGTGAATATATTTATCAGTAATTTGATTGCGTGCTTACTAGTAGATGGGCAACTTGTAACTTTTATTAGCATTTGCTAATGAGTTCAGCATTGGGTGTGCAGTGGGCAGCTCTTTGGTAGTTCAGGGCCAGGCAGTTGTCGTGTGCCATCTGGACTCGACCCAAATGTTGGCCTGATCCCTCCCTATGTTGGCCTGTCTGACTGGTCCACCAGCTGACCAGCAGAATATATAAAGGTTAGTGAAAGGCTCAGGAGTGGAACAGTTCTCCATTTCTCCAGCTTTCTGCACACATACCCCACTCCATCTCAACTATGGTGAGTAGGCATTCAGAATCTTGACGCTTATGTAGTGGATATGCGATGGCAAGTCATGGCATATTCAAAATTAATTTGAATATCTGGCATGAGTTATATTTTATCGGGAAAATCATTTCTCTTTGAAATGGCTGGAGGCAGGGTCATTGTCTTGTATGTAAAATACACGCCAGCGTTACAAAATAGCACACTTAGTCATTATAGCAGGAGTACTGGTTGTAATTTGTGTCTATGTATTTAAATGAAATCAGTGTCTCATAGCAAAACTATTTTTAAGGTCATTTCCCGGTACAGAACACAGAAGAGAGAACAGATTGAAAATGGCTCATGCTCCACTTCCTTGTATTTTATGGCTTCATTTACTTCAGGTAAAACGACTTGTATATATTAACTTGTAAATATTATCTATTAGGAGTCAATGAATATTAACATGTTTAATGCACAGTAAAGTCTATCTTGACCTGTTATATCATGGTGAGATTTCACTCCTGCCATGATGCCATAGTGAGACTCTATTAATACTCTTCTGGTAAGTGGCACTGGGCCACAACTAAAGATACCACTGTCTGAACCTCTTTGCGTTAATTCTAGTGGGTTTCTACCTACGTTAGACCTAGCCTTGCGCTGCCTGTAAAAATTGGTTTTAATCATTGAACACAAAGTCACAACATTTCTCCAGCTTGCATACTTTTGGCATGAATGCTATTCAACGTTATTAAGCTTCAATTTGATTCTCTATTCTTTCAAACAAATATGTTACACTTTGACCTACTTTCCTGGAAAATGATTTGGTTAACAGAGAAATTATGCCTTGTTCTGTTTGGATGATGCTATTTCCAAGCCTTCATTGAAATATAACGTTGCTTTCCATTCTGTGAAACACTTAAAGTAAAAAACATTTGCCCATGGCCTTAAAGAATAAAAAAAAAAAAATCCTTAAAGATGTCCAATGTTTAAATAAAATCTTAAAATAATTAATATTCAATTGTTAAAGTAAAGTGCAATATGCGGCACGCATGACACCCTCTTCCATTAAACATGGTCGTGAATTGAAAAAGTAGGATTAGATCAGCCCACAGTAACGATTGAATTCCAATAATAGACCGGTATCTTGTTCAATTTCTCATGTTTATAACAAACCAAATTTCATGAAAATGGGTTCAGAATGGGGGGGGGGGGACCAGTACGCATCATCTGCGTTCCGTTACACCACTGTTTACCACTAAGATACATTTAATGGTAATGTCTGTACTTCTGCTGCTGTATTTCTTGTAATATTGACTAGTATTACAAGAGTATTACCAGAAATTGAGGTGATTTTCTCACCTACTGAAACATTTTGTGTAAAATGTAATAAATAATTGACTGGAAAAAGCAAAATATTGTGTGTATTGGAGTGAAAGAGACCAATAGTATAAGAGATGAGAACTGTGAATATTGTTACATTTTGATATGCTATATACACCAACCTTTTCTTATCAATAAGAAAACTCAATAGTATTGTTTCCTTATCACAGCAATGACGGAAATACATTTTACAGTGATTTTGTTGTGGCCATTTTGTTTGAACTGCCCTTTTGTGGTTCGCTTTTCCCCGCCAGGTTTAAGGAAGTCCACCAAGAAGCGCAGCGAGTCTCCTCCAGCAGAGCTCCCCAGCTTTCGGCGGAGCCCACGCAAGACCACGGGCTCCTGTGCCAGCACCAGGTAGCTCTCACTATGAGAAAACCCATTGATAACCCTTTTTATTTTATTTTTATTTTTTTATTTTATTTTGATCCATTGATCCTAGAAATTTTAAATTTTCCCCATAAGCATTCCAAAGAAAGCAGTAAATTATGTTTAGATGATGTACTAGTGATGGTAAGATATGTAAGCCATTGTTAAATGGTACCAAGCCATTGTTGAATTTGATTTACGTCAACACTTGCTATAAGTCAAAAATACAGCAATTTCTGATTCATGGTTGCAGAAGATTTTTCTGGAATTTGAAACATGCTTGTTTTTTGTTTTGGAAGGAGGGGTGAAGGGGGATGCTTGGAAATGATAGTGCCTGTGGCCTTCCTTTGAGATTTTCATTTGAAAACGACTTTGTCGTAGCAGAGTAGGAGTGTTGCAGAACACCACCGATAACCGCGGCAACCCTAAAATAGCCAAGAAAATTGCAATCAGTGCATCGCTTGGTAAACATGTTTGCTAACTTTACGTGATGATGCATTTCAAAGAGTATATCCTAATGAGATAAATTAGTATATGTGACCCGCCATGTCCCAACCCGGTGCATTTCACAGCGCTGTGCGTGAAAAACATTGGAAATGACTTTTTTCGCCCAAAATAACATTACAGCTGATGTATGTTCCTCAAGCTGTATGTTCCTCAAGCTTTTTTCGATCTCAACATATTTTCAAAACTTGAGTTTGTTTTCTTAATATCAGATGAATATTAAAAAAATCGAGGCTATCCACCTGCATTTTACAGGGAGAAAAGTCACTGAACTCATTGAAAGCGCAAATGCCGATCTCAAGTTTCCTTTGATGCAAACATACAGATCAAGATCATCCACAACAATTCCCAGAACACAAATGGCTTGGTGGTCCTTTGATAGCGTCTCCTGCATCGCCTTCAGTTCGGAAAATCTTTTGTTAAACTGTAAATCATATTCAGGGATGTGATTATTATTATTATAATTTTTTTTTATTTATTTTATTTTTTTTTCTGGATTTTCCGACATGAAAATGTGACCCCTGTGAATCATGCAGATCCGCAAAAAATATTTTTTTTTGGGGGGGGGGTGTATTGATCAGATTATCAGTATCGTGTCCAATATTGGCCAAAAATGAATGGATCCGGTATCGGAAATAATGTTGTAATCTGATACCATTGATATTGATGAATATCCCCCTGAAACACGCTTGTAGCAAGCATCTGCATTGTATCCACAAGTCATTCACGACCAGTTTTAGGCCCGTTACTCAAATGTAATTTATTACTAGTTACTCTTTTCAAAAGTAATATTACTTTACTTATTACTTCCTGCCAACAGCAATTCATTACACTAGTTATGTTACTTTCCCGTTACACCCCACAAAATTGGTAATTGCGTCCTTTCTCCTCAAAATTCAGACGTGGCATGTGCGCCTCTGTGTGAATGCCAGGGTCATCGCCGGTAAGCGCAGCTAAGGCTTCAACCACTGACGCTGCCGGTGTCTTCTACATAACGTACCAAAACGTGATCGGCTCGCTCGTCAACACTCGCTTTATGTAGTCGCGTTGCGGTAGCAAATGGACAAATCTTGTAATAATCCATGATCCATCTAATGAGTTGTGAACTGAAGCGCCGCGTTCCCTCCGTCCATGGTTGTTTACACTCGCTCCCGCGCCCAGATACAGTAAAGCACCGTGATGTCAAATATTGCTGTGAGGCAGTTCTGCTGCATATTTCCTGCCTCTTTTGTCCTTTGCCAATCACATGCCTGTATGTTCTAGAAATGGACTGGAATCTCTACATTGATTATTGACAATGTTCTTTCTGCGCACATACCGCGTAACGCTCTGCAGTTACTAATTCCTCAATGTGTTCTGCTCTTTGCAGTCGGCGGGGCTCAGGCCTGGGCAAGCGCGGGGCAGCCGACGCTCGCCGACAGGAGAAAATGGCCGACTCCGACAACAACCAGGATGGGGCCAACTCATCGTCCGCTCGTACTGATGAGGCTCCACAAGGTGCTTCTGGTACGCACTTTAAATACTGTGACTTTGGAAAAAGGAGTTGACTTTTTAGATATTCAGTGTATTCATGTTAAATTAAAGATCTTTGGATTTGGAGCCTCAATGTAATCAATGGAGAAGTATTTCATTTTTTTGGCATCTTTTGAGCCTCGTCGGATGACTTGGGTGATGATTTAGGGTCCATTAATGCTCTTCCGTCTTCCCTCAACAGCTTCCAGCTCAGTTGCTGGAGCTGTAGGCATGACCACTTCTGGAGAGAGTGAATCTGATGACTCTGAAATGGGGAGGCTTCAAGGTCAGTGGTCCCACCACCACGTCTTAACTTTCTTTTTCCGCTTGGCTTTTATATTAAAATTGTATTTTGAAATTCATTTTGGCGTGTGTTAATCAAGTCTGGACAGACAAATGTAGTTTAGTTCTATGTGCAGTTGCTCTTTCAACTTGCTGCCTTTGTTCTCTTTAGCACTTTTAGAGGCCCGGGGTCTCCCCCCACACCTCTTTGGGCCCCTGGGGCCCCGCATGTCACAGCTGTTCCACAGGACCATAGGCAGTGGAGCCAGTGAGTACTTCTCCTCACCCTGAAACCAGTGTTCTTCACTCTCACGCTTTAATCTGTGCGATCCTGCTGGAAAAACAACTCTTATTGTTGTACACATCATTATCAAGTTATTTTATTTGGTGCTTACTGAGTGGAATTTCAAAGTGCCACCCATTCTTTAGAGAATTACATAATTTAATGCATTTCCCGTAAACCCCTCGTTCCACACACTAGCTATCCCACAAACACCACTTTGTTTCAATATTTATAAAGCTAACCTTGTGGTGTTTGCCTTGTTGGTTAAGCCTCTATCACACTACAGCAGCAACAAAATGTATTGGATTGTATGATTTCAGTGTTTGTGTTTTCAATTTTGACAACTGCGATAGTGTTTTATTGCGGTTGTGAAAATACACCCCATTCCAGATTATTATGCAAATGAGATTTTTCTCAGATTTTCCTAAATAGTTGATGCAAAGGACAGTATAATTTTCAAGTCATCAACCGTTAGGGTATATTTCGAATGTTATTGAACAAACCTCCCAATGATAACAGTATTTTTTTCAAAAATAAAAAGCTCAAAATGCACTGTTCCAAATGATTATGCACAACAGAGTTTCAAAACATTTTATAGGTTGTAAAGAACTGAAAATGGTCATTTGTTGTATTTGCAGCATTACATTTACATTTACATTTAGTCATTTAGCAGACGCTTTTATCCAAAGCGACTTACAATTGTTCAAAGACCGACGGACGCAGCCATCAGGAGCAATTAGGGGTTAAGTGTCTTGCTCAAGGACACTACAGCATGCTAGCAGGAGGAGCCTGGGATCGAACCAGCAACCTTTGGATCACTAGACCACCAGCTCTACCTCCTGAGCTACCATCCCCGCTATTAGGTCATATTTACTGAAATCAAAAGCTATTTCAATCAAAAACATCTTAACAGGCCAAGTTACATGTTGACATAGGACCCTTCTTTGATATCACCTTCACAATTCTTGCATCCATTGGATTTGTGAGTTTTTGGAGAGTTTGTGCTTGAATTTCTTTGCAGGATGTCAGAATAGCCTCCCAGAGCTGCTGTTTTGATGCAAACTGCCTCCCACCCTCACAGATCTTTTGCTTGAGGATGATCCAAAGGTTCTCAATAGGGTTGAGCTCTGTGGATGATGGGGGCCACACCATAAGTTTCTCTCATTTTATGCCCATAGCAGCCAATGACACAGAGGTATTCTTTGCAGCATGAGATGGTGCATTGTCAGGCATGAAGAGGATTTTGCTACGGAAGGCACGGTTCTTCTTTTTGTACCATGGAAGAAGGTTGTCAGTCAGAAACTATACTTATACTATATACTTTGCCGAGGTCATTTTCACACCTTCAGAGATCCTAAAGGGGCCTACCAGCTCTCTCCCCATGATTCCGGCCCAAACATGACTCCGCCACCTCCTTGCTGACGTGGCAGCCTTGTTGGGACATGGTGGCCATCCACCAACCATCCACTCCTCCATCCATCTGGACCATCCAGGGTTGCACGGCACTCATCAGTAAACAAGACTGTTTGAAAATTAGTCTTCATGTATTTCTGGGCCCACTGCAACCGTTCCTGCTTGTGAGCATTGGTTAGGGGGGGCCCAGTAGTAGGTTTATGCACAACTGCAAGCCTCTGGAGGATTCTACGCCTTGAGGTTCGCGGGACTCCAGAGGCACCAGCAGCTTCAAATACTTGTTTGCTGCTTTGTAACGGCATTTTAGTAGCTGCTCTCTTAATCCCATGAATTTGTCTGGCAGAAACCTTCATTAAGGTTTTATCTGCACCAACTGTGCTCTGAATCAGCCACAAATCTCTAGTTTTCGTGAAGTATCCAATGTTTTCATACCTTGTCCAAGGCATTGCACTATTTGACGCTTTTCGGCAGCAGAGAGATCCTTTTTCTTTCCCATATTGCTTGAAACCTGTGGCCTGCTTAATAATGTGGAACATCCTTTAGTAGTTTTCCTTTAATTGGGCTCACCTGGCAAACTAATTATCACAGGTGTCTGAGATGGATTTCAGTGATCCAAAGAGCCCTGAGACACAATACCATCCATGAGTTGAATTGAAAAACAAAAAACGTAATGTTTAGGACACTTAAATCCAATTTGCATAATAATTTGGACCGTGGTGTCGGGGTTTGTTTTTTGGTTGTTTTTTTTTCCCCCCTGTCACTGAATGCTGAACACACTTAATAGTTCTGATGAAGCAATTTTAATTTATGGCTGTATAAATATTGACAGACTGCCTATTCTCTACCAATAGCATGTTTGGCTTGAACACTGAGAAGGATCTACTGAAACAATCCACACAGAGAGATTGATTTCCACTCAGGGTCATTGGTACCGCCCAATCAGTCACATGTGTTTGCCTTCACGTGTTAAGAAATCATGTTTAATTTTGCTACACATAATCCTCCATACATTTTTGCTGTACATTTCTGAGACAACGTTTGACCAAATTATGACTTTAAAGCAGATCTGATCTTTACAACCATAATGTGTATTTTGCAATTTGGTCTAAATTCTCCGGTGTCGTCTTCCTCCGAGGTTCAAAAGCACAGCAGCTGCTACAAGGCCTGCAGGCCACAGGCGACGAGTCTCAGCAGCTTCAGGCTGCCATCGAGATGTGCCAGCTGCTGGTGATGGGCAACGAGGAGACGTTGGGTGGATTCCCCGTCAAGAGTGTGGTGCCTGCACTGGTAAGCCTCTTTATGGGATAATTCATACAAGAAACTTCAGGGAAAGGACTCCAGGCTGTCTGGACACTTTGTCTTTCGCTGCAGTATCCTTGCTCCCACTCTTGGAAGCGTCTGTGAGGATTCAGCCAGGCACTGAATTCCAGAACAAACAAACACTTTGCCCACGTGATCTGCTATAAGTAGCTGCCATTACTTTCTGACTCTGTTCAGACCTGCCATCTTGTATCCAGATACATCCACATTGCTGCTGAGAGATTACTAATTACGACACTAATGTGCTCATAGGAGGCTCTAACCACCCTGGTATGTCGGTTTAGTGGTTGGAGTCTCAGTGCATCTTAGGTGTGTATTGTCATTGTGATCATATCACGTGCATTTTAAGGAGTCTTGATGTAGTTTCAAGCCGCCTTCTGTTAACAGACCCCGATTCAGTTGCAATGAAAGTAGTGATCCTTCTATGTTCTAAAAATGGGACACTTCACTCAGGCTCAAACATCTAGACTGCTGAAAGCTGGCGAAAAGATGCTTCACAAACTACTTGGCTACATGTTCTAATCTCTCTATGCTTAGGGAGACTTTTCTCCCTATTTTGGACGACTCATATGGTCGCCAATATGAAATTCATGTTTGAATCAAAATAATTCACAGAATTATTATTTCTTATTTCTTGACTGCATCTTAATCTTCCTTCTTCTACAGATCACGTTGTTGCAAATGGAGCATAATTTTGATATTGTAAGTACTCAACGCTCTTCTTAAATCTTAATAGTTAATTAGATCGTTCTGTATTTATTTCTTCTATGTAAAGGTTCTTTAAATACTCAAAGCTATGTAAGGCTATAAAGTGTTGCATGTTTATTCAAATGTTTTCTCATTCTGCCAAATACGTTATTATTTTGAGCATCCTTTGTGCTTTCTATTTGTCTGGAATCAATTAAAATGTTGGACTCTCCTTCACGCATGCAGATGAACCATGCCTCCCGTGCTCTGACCTACATGATGGAAGCGCTTCCTCGATCCTCTGCCGTGGTGGTCGACGCCATTCCTGTCTTTTTGGAAAAGGTTGGATCGGCTCACACTTTCTCCGCCCCTTTTCTCCGGTTTCCCGTCTGGTTCCTTTTGTGTCAGCAGCAGGCGGATATGCTAATGCCTCGCTTCGCCTCTCCCCCTCTGCAGCTTCAGGTGATTCAGTTCATTGATGTAGCGGAGCAGGCACTGACTGCCTTGGAGATGTTGTCACGGCGACACAGCAAAGCCATCCTGCAGGCTGTAAGTGTTCCTCTCCTTCCCTCACCTCTCGCTCTTCCTCTTTGATTATCTGATCTGATTGTGTGCTTGTCTTGTTCTTTTTCTTTCTTTGACACATGCTCTGGTGTCCGTTGCTTCTGCAGGGTGGGCTGGCTGACTGCCTACTCTACTTGGAGTTCTTCAGCATCAACGCCCAGAGGAATGCCTTGGCCATCGCTGCCAACTGCTGCCAGAGCATCACACCGGACGAGTTCCACTTTGTGGCTGATTCTTTACCTCTGCTGACTCAACGACTCACACACCAGGTCACTGCTAGCCCCGGTTGTGGAATATAGAGCGACGAATGGACTCATGAATTTGCTATCTGTGCAAGTTGAGCTTGTATGACCGTCCTAGATAGCAGTCACAATTATGACGCTATCTCCTTGTTTTCTTTTTGTAAAATTGTTCAATGTATTATTACAAGTTGTGTTTTACTCCTCTACTATAGTGGTGTAAAAAGAACAAAAACACACAATTGGTGTCAGCCATAGTGTCAGAGGGTAGCATTCTTTACATTTCTCAAAAAGAATGTGCTGCATGTTCTCTGTGATTATGCATTGCTCTGCATTTAGACTGTTTCATCAACTATGCGTTCTTTCTACTCTCTCCAGGATAAAAAATCAGTTGAAAGCACTTGCCTCTGTTTCGCCAGACTGGTCGACAACTTTCAACACGAGGAGGTTTGTTGACACGCAGCTCTTATCAAGCACTCAAACTGTGTGTCCATGAAGTGTTTCCCTGTTATCCTTCAGTTCTGTTTCTGTGCCATCCACAGAACCTGCTGCAGCAGGTGGCCTCGCGGGATCTGCTGACCAACATCCAGCAGCTGCTGGTGGTCACCCCTCCTGTGCTCAGCTCAGGGATGTTCATCATGGTGGTGCGCATGTTCTCGCTCATGTGCTCGAACTGCCCCTGCCTGGCGGTGCAGCTGATGAAGCAGAGTGAGTCAAACACACACCAGTGAAACATGTGCACTACCTACACACTGTCACATCTGTTAACTATGAACTAACTACAAACTATTAAGAATTCAGGGGGTGTGTTCAATGAAATGAGTTCACTTAATCCAAAACAACTTCCTTCAGGTATTCCTGGATTTTTTTGAGATTAAAACAAAGAATGTACATTTTTCACCCATCATATGCATTCTAGACTCAAAAAGGATTGTAGGATGCTTTAAAAAAAATAAAAATAAAAAATATGAAGTCTGCTCTGGTCCTGTGAAGTCATCAAATATCTAATCATATACAGGTCTGTTGGAGTTTGACCCCTGAGAGCATAAATCAACATGGCTGTGTGACGTGGTGTTTTTCAGACATAGCAGAGACCCTGCGGTTCCTCCTGTGCGGTGCGTCAAATGGTAGCTGCCAGGAACAGATCGACCTGGTCCCTCGAAGCCCCCAGGAGCTCTACGAACTCACCTCCCTCATATGGTACCACATGAGATACACTGCAAAGAGCTTCCTTATTTTAGACATTTTCAAGTAATAGAGGTTATGTCTCTGTAGGTCTCCCCCCCTCTTCCACTTTGTCTAGGTCACACCTCAGATATTTTCCAGTGAAAGGAAATGGAAAACTATTAACTAGGGATGCATTTAAAGTCCCTGTAAAGTGAATTGATTTGTTCCTAAATACATTACACATGTTAGAAAGTAATTGCTGAAAACATGTGAAAAGACTGAAAGATGTACTGAATTGTGGCGCTAGACCGTTAAACTGTTTCTCACCATTTTTGTGGTCCAGATTTTTTGGGCGGGGCTAAATCGCGACACAATGTATACAAGGTCATATGTTTGGCCCCGCCCCCAAAACTTTATAAACACCAGGTCAGATCGTCGGAGACGGACCATCAGTGGTGAAATAAGCTAAGCCTACGGAACCTAAGGAGTTTGGGATAAAACGCTGTTTTGTGAATAAACAAACAAAATAAACACCTGAGTAAAGATGTCGTCAGGGAGACTGTGAGCTCATGCCCCCCCCCCGGCATTGAGCTTGCGGTGTCGCACGCACAGCGGAGATTCTCCACTCTGCACCCACTGGCAGGAAAATAAATCGGCGCCGATGTGCTCAGAAAGAGAGAGGGGGAAAAAGGGGGGGGGGGGGGTCATAGAACCCGGCCTGGCCTGTCATTCAAATTTGGCTGGGTGGTTAATAACACACTGTTCTGTGGTGTGACAATAACTCGGAACACCATTTTATTTTCATTTTACAGTACTTTCACAAACGTGAAAAGGAAATACTTAATCAGTGTTTTTACGCCTTAAACATTGGCCTTAACATAGTACCGAAGTGTTACTTTGTCTGAAAAGTATAGACTTAGACCTAATATGTGACCAATTCAACATATTGATTGATGAGTAATCCACTTTAACCTTGTCCATGAGAAAATACTTCTGTGTCCGTAAAGCAGAACACTATGTCCTCTAGTTTCCGGAAGTTGATGTCGCTCTTGGTATTTGATTGTCACCATTGGTCATGTATTACAAAAACATTTCACGGAATTCAGTCTTTTCTTGAATCGTGAACAACAATGAAAAAATTGAGCAGCGCACATTTAACAACTGACATTTGCAGATTTTCAGTCTCTTCTGCGCACGCACTTATCAAGAGCTGTCTCTAAGGAGCTCAAATGTAAAGATAGACCAGACAGACCGCCGGAGTCTTGTGTCTCCCGCACTCGTGAGAGACAAAATATCTTGCCAGGCAAAATTCCTGTGATATTTTGACACCAAAGTGGTTGTTTGTGCTGCAGACTTGCAGCGCTGACATTAAACACTAATTAGACCCTCATGAGTCGGCCGTAATTCCAAAAGTTGCTCCTCCATTTTCAGAAGTCCACACTCGCTGACTTGCTTCTTTCTTTGGCCTTGCAATCGCCACACCATCTCAGTGGCCGCTGAAAATTCCCATTGCGATTTGAGGCTTTGATGCGCACATACAGAATTATTGCAAGACCAGCCCCCCCAGCCAACTACTTTTAAACTGTTTGTTGTTTTTGGTATTTACATCTGAGACACCACTTTTGCTGTTTGTAGAGTTGTCATTTGAGAACGTAGCCATGATCATAGCTACATATTCAATGTGTCTCGCCCCTGGTGCTCTTTCAAACAGAAACAGTGGGATTTTAAAAAACTGTTCTTGCGTATGGCGTTTGCCTAATTGTGCCCTGTTGTCTCCAAAGTGAGCTGATGCCCTGTCTGCCAAGGGAGGGCATCTTTGCGGTGGACGTCATGCTGAAGAAGGGCAGCGCTCAGACCACAGAGGGGGCCATCTGGCAGTGGAGGGATGACCGGGGGCTCTGGCACCCGTACAACCGTATCGACAGCCGCATCATCGAGGTGCGTGAACATCAGCGGGCGCTCAATCACAAATATCTCTGATTGACGATGGAGAGATCATTAGTGTGGATGTCGCGTTTGTTGCTGTTCTCAAATGTTATCGCATTACATGTATGTCTTGTTGAACAGATAGTGCTGATGAAATTTAAATAAAGGTTATTAGGTGTTATTGCTACAATATTGGGAACATTGCATTGAAGTCATAGATCAACATAAAATTGCTTCAATTTGTGAAAGCGTTTTTTCTCAATTTAAAATGACCCTAGATTCTTTAAATTTTTTATTGAGAACCTGAAATCGTATAGGTTTTCCAAAATAAAGCATTGTTTTTAAGTTGATCCAATGACTCAATCCCATATAAATTGAATGGGCGCCAGTCCTCACTTTCATTGCGCCATGGGGGTTGTTCATCGCGCGTGCTGGCCAGTAGAAGGTCGCGCTGGTATCAGGGGACCTCCTCCCCCGCAGGAGGGAGGCCGCAGCGAGCACTCAGTCCATGGCTCCGGGAAGTGACGAGGTTCCGGCAAGGGGCGTTGTAACCTAGGTGTACATTTTATTTGTATTTGTAACAAACTGTTATTGAAACGTGACCAATAAGGTTCAAATTTGTCTGGTAAATTCTTTACAGACACCGGACTGAGTTTTACGACTGTGGTGTAAAAGTGCAATTTCACTCAAACTGTAGGGGTGCAAATACCAAAAGTAACATAATGCTGCTTATTATTTTTAATTTTTTTTCAGTCTGTTTGGAATGTGTCACATTACTTTTTACATAAAATATAATTGTGTGTGTGTGTGTGTGTGTGTGTGTGTGTGTGTGTGTGTGTGTGTGTGTGTGTGTGTGTGTGTGTGTGTGTGTGTGTGTGTGTGTGTGTGTGTGTGTGTGTGTGTGTGTGTGTGTGTGTGTGTGTGTGTGTGTGTGTGTCTGCAGACAGCACACCAGAACGGGGAGGACGAGATCAGCTTGTCTACGTTGGGACGCGTCTACACCATCGACTTTAACTCTATGCAGCAAATCAACGAAGACACCGGCACAGCACGCGGGATCCAGAGGAAACCCAATCCCCTCGCTAACCCCAACACCGGTAGGCTGCATCTGAATCCACTGTATTACATCACAAAGTAACGGCAGCGTAATGAGATGAAAATGGTTCAGTATATGTATCAGATGTTCATATTGCCTAGAGCGGTTGACTGCTTCTCAATATGGGGTCCGAGGACCACCGGTGGTTGTTAAAAGAGGTCCTGAGAAAAAGTGATTACATTATGCCAAATGCTACCACTGTTAGAGAATGTACATTAATATAGTTTTACTGTAGTTTAACCAAGATTAGTATTAAAGGTATGGAAATTCGGACTAAATAATGTCTAACAATAAAAATAGCTTCTTACTTTCTGATTTAAATAACAGATAACAGCACCAAATTCCTGTTCATAATACGACTTGGCGCCATCTGGTGGAGACTCAGGCAGTCACGATCATAAAATTTCACACGAAATTGCGATTAATGAATTACACAATCATAGTAAAAGCCTTTAATGGTGTAATAATACACATCCATCTCAAAATTTCGGTCGACAGTTCATGCATCTCAACCCAACTGATGGAAATGCACATAATTGTGTCTTTATTAATTGCAACATTTTCCACATTGGCTTGAAATTCCCCTTACATTTGGATTAAAACATAATAATAATAATATATATAGCTGCAGGCAGCAATTCTTTGGGTCCAGTTTACGGACCTCAGTGGGTTTCAGCGATTGTCGTGTTCCAGATACAGGTACTCCTCACTTAACGACCGAGTTCCATTCCTAGGACCAGGTCGTTAAGTGAATTGGTCGATCAGCGAGGACCCGTGTTATTTCACGGTAAGGGGGCGTGGCCATTGTGAACGCTAGTGTAGTGAATACTGACAGACTGCAGGAACGAGACTAAAAAAGGTGATATGATGCTTTATGCTGAGACGCCGTGGTATTGTATGCAGTGTACAATACAGACTTGTCAGAGCTGGTCCTAAGTACCTGTTGTTAAACAGATAGGTCGTTAGGTGAGGAGTATTTGTGCTTCGAGCCCGGAAAACACCCAAGAAGATTAAAATAAAATAATTTTGTAAACTTATATTTTTGTAAAACGCAGCATGCCTTACAGTTTTCAGAGTTTCCTTTAACGCAGCATCAACTCAAGTTGTCCACGCGTTGCACGTGGCTGGATGCGAATGCGTTCCGAGAGACAAACCTTGGACTTGTATAACTTTGGATTATTATTGGATTATGTCACAAAGCGGTCGCTCCTGAAACTAATCAAATTGTCAACGTTCTTCTACTTCTGGTGAAATGACGACAGGTTTTCACTAATTTGTGCTCCAAATATACATCGATTTTGATCAAATTCAACCAACCACATGTCTGAAACATCCCAGTTCTAACAAGACCTCAGACCTGTGTGTCCTGCGAGCTGGACCCTCTGGGGTCCAGGTGAGTTGCATTAGTCAGGAATTACACGGTTAGGGTTAGTTTTCTTGTAACGCAGCATCAGTTCAAACCAATTTTCTGAGTTCTTGTCATCTTGAAATGTTGAAATGTCTGAACTGTCCCGAATCCAACGATAACTTATGTCTGTGGGTCTGGTGGTTGCGATGCACTCGACACTTTTAGCCGGATAAATGCCAAGGAAAATAAATTATAATAAAAATACGCAAACAATCCAAAAACAATGAAGTTCCAGCCCTGCGGGCTGGACCAATAACAATGGAAAAAAAATTGTAATCGACTCCAAAATTGAATCTGTGATTCTGTAATTGCGATGGCTCTCGGGGAGACAACCGCAATCTTTATATGTCTGAGGCAGTCTGTCCAGTATTCACTCATAACGCCCATTTGTGGACTAAACAGAAACCTTTTAATTACTATGAGAATCGCCGTCCAGAACCCTTCTAACATGACTACAACCTTTTGACCTTCAGGGAGTCACCAAGAGGTGCGTCGAGAAGATGCGCGGGCCCAGCTGATGAAGGACGACCCAGAGCTGGCAAAGTGCTTCATCAAAACCTTGTTTGGCGTCCTGTACGAGGTGTACAGCTCCTCCGCCGGCCCCGCCGTCAGACACAAGTGCCTTAGAGCCATCCTCAGGATCATCTACTTTGCAGACGCAGAGCTGCTGAAGGACGTCCTGAGGAACCACGCCGTGTCCAGGTGAGGCCAAATTGGATGTAAAGCAGAAGTTAAACATACTGTCAAAATCTCAAATAAAAAAGTTTCCCTATTAGGGAACTAAGCAACCCAGTGTACCAGTCCAATTAAAAAGCTTCTATGTGGTAAATTGACCCGTGGCTGTGTTTCTACGTTTACTTTACAGCCACATTGCGTCCATGCTGTCCAGTCAGGATCTGAAGATTGTAGTGGGCTCTCTGCAGATGGCAGAGATCCTAATGCAGAAGTTGCCTGATGTCTTCAGTGTCTATTTTAGAAGAGAAGGTAATCAATAATACTGTGATAGATTATTCTACTGCATAATCATTCCTCCAGAGGGAGCAGCCTCCCCTGACAAAACAGATGATATGCTGTTTCCCCCTCCAGTGGGTAACTATGGTTTTCTATATAGCAGGAATATAATATCCCTTTAGCATTTGCCGCAGTGCATCCAAAGCGTAAGAGTCCTTTTTCTAGTCTCTTATTTTAGCGTGGATGTAGCTAAAGAGCTAATTTGCAAAGGATATTTTTTCTTTTTTTCACGATATAACATAGGTTAAATAGGAGGTTTTCGTAAATTACAAATATCGATGTATTTGAGAGGTTATTTGAAACCTTTTTATAACAGATTATTAAGCGATCACTGCGGCAATGTCCTCAATGTCTCACTCGGGAGCTTCTGTCACATTGTACTGCGGTAGTCACCCGAATACAGCGACGAATGGTTTCTTTAAGCTGTTGAGTAGTTTTAAACGTGTCTCTGCTTTGTAGGTGTGATGCACCAGGTGAAGAACCTAGCAGAGTCTGAGAGCTTCCTAGTTACCAGCCCCCCCAAGGCGTGCACCAGCGGCACCGCCAGTCTGTGTACAACCACCATCAGCACCGCGTCGACCACTGCCGCGACCAACGCCACTCCCGACCTGGGCTCCCCCAGCTTCCAGCACAGTATGGACGACTCGCTGGACCTCAGTCCACAGGGGTAAGTGTCGAGTCCGCTAATATGTTGGGCTATAATTGAATCCTTTCCTCCCCAAATGTGATTTGTTTATTTAATTGTTAGGTGTACTTTGCGAGTATCTCAACAATGTAAGAGCAACTGTTTTTTTCTCCCCCTATTCTCAAGGCGGTTAAGTGACGTCCTTAAGAGGAAACGGCTACCTAAAAGAGGGCCTAGAAGGCCCAAGTATTCCCCCCCAAGGGATGATGACAAAGTAGACAATCAGGGTAAGTCTCTTAATTACTTTTCCACTTAAACATTGTAATCAAATCAGTTGTTTTAGTGGAGTTGCATTCTGAGTACTTGCATTCTGAGTACAGTAAAACTTTGAGAAATATTATCTCCTTTTGTTGTTGTTTTTTTTTTTTTTTTTTTTTTTTTTTTAAATACTGAAAACTATTCTCTGGCTAACCACAGCTAAGAGTCCTACCACTACTCAGTCCCCCAAATCATCCTTCCTGGCCAGTCTTAATCCTAAGACGTGGGGAAAGCTAGGCGCCCAGACGAATAGCGCCAACTCTGAGCCATCACGCACAGCGGGGGTCAGCGGCCTGGCGAGGGTGCCGCCCAAAGATTCAATCTCAAACAACAGGTATTGTCATGACTTAGACGGACGTCTTCAAGCACCGCCAAAACCCATAGCAGCCGTCATGACAACAAGGGGAACAGCACGAATGCATTGCACATATGACTGTTGTTTCATGTGTCTCCAGGGACAAGATCAAGGCCTGGATCAAAGAACAGGCCAGCAAGTTCGTCGAGCGCTACTTCAACTCTGAAAATGTGGACGGAAGCAACCCTGCGCTGAATGTACTGCAGAGACTCTGTACGGCCACCGAGCAGCTCAACCTGCAGGTACAGACCCTGCGCCGGACCAGACACACAGCTGCTCAATTTCAAAAGCCACGGCGGGAGTCTGGCTCCAGGGTGTTTTCTGAAGGTCGATTTTGGGTCCCGCTTCGCAGGTCGATGGAGGAGTGGAGTGTCTGGTTGAAATCTCCAGCATCGTGTCAGAGTCTGACGTTTCGTCGTTTGAGATCCAGCACAGCGGCCTGGTGAAGCAGTTGCTGATCTACCTGACCTCCAGCAGCGACAGGGACCTGGTGAGCCGCGACGTTCGGCTCAAGAGGTTCCTGCATGTCTTTTTTGGCTGTCCGGTAAGATGACAAATGTAATATTTTGAATATATTTGTTATATCGCCGTAGGGCTGGGCGATATATTAAGAGAGCGCAGTGCATTTATGGCTGGCACATTGTCCGTTACACTATTCTCAGAAACCACGGGTAGCAGTAGAGAGAAAGTACAGTGTGAAGCAGGAAGTAGTAAACGAAGAAGAGGCTAGACAGCGCGCAAACACACGCCATTGGAGTTTGTGCCGAGGAGGAATTGCTGTTCGTGGTGGTGGAAACGACCAAAGCGGCGGTCTGTCGGGCCGTTCCATGCAGAGACAGGAGAGGGAGGGGGGTTGCCGTTATGTTCTGCTCAGCATTTTTATCACAGAGGAACTTACTGAACCGCTCTGTTCTGGAATGGCCCTTTCAAGAGTCAAAAAGTGTGTAATTATTCTCCCTCATTGCAACACTCTAAAAACAAACGCCACATAAATACAAATAAAAACGTTATTTGTTAACTGCACTTTTCAACGACCCTGTTCATTTACAATAAAATCACTAAACATGAATGAGCTGTTTGCGTATTCTATTTTGTCACTGCGTCAAAAAGTAATTTGTGGACTTGAATTTCACATCTGACTTGTGCTGTGGATCAATGTGATTACATCTATTATGTCCCTTATCAGATCCAGTCGCTTTGCCCAATATCTGTCCCAATACTGTGCTATTTGATTTTGTCAATATCGCCCAGCCTTATTGGGAGGATATATTAGAAAACGTCTGTTTTGCTATTCAACTGTGCTGAAGGGCCGTTGGAGCTCAACCTTCTCCGCTGTTCCATGTGCTTTCCAGGTTCCTGGAATGGAGCCAGTGGGTCCTCTGGAGCCCTTGGAGAATGGGCCTCTCCTGGCGCTGGTGCACAAAATGAACAACTGCCTTAGTCAAATGGAGCAGTTTCCTGTCAAAGTGCACGATTTTCCGAGTGGCAATGGCAGCGGGAGTAGGTGAGCGGGGGTGTCGGTGTTCTGCGCTCTTGTCAACACGACACTTGTTAGTTATTCGCCAATTTCCGCATTTGTATTCCCTGCCCCATTCACCGAGCTGCTGCTCTAGATGCCGGTGTTCTCTCTGAACTGTATTTGTATTTAGATGTGTGTGTCTCTTTGTGTCTCTTCAGGGGTTCTCAGGCACTGAAGTTCTTCAACACTCACCAGCTCAAGTGTCAGCTGGAGAGACATCCAGACTGCTCCAACGTGAAACAGTGGAAAGGCGGCCCGGTGAAGATCGACCCCCTGGCCTTGGTGCAGGCCATCGAGCGATACTTGGTAGTTCGAGGCAAGTTTCTGGATAACACATGCACACTTTAAAAAAAATCTCATCTACATGTTGTGCATGTATGTGCTTCTGTGCATCAAATAAGAGGCAATACAACATTTATTGTTTTTGATGTTGTTTGCTCTTTGTTAATTGTACCTTTTTGACTTGACCCATGGAGCACTGCCCCCGTAGTGCACATTTCCTGGGGAAAATTCAGTTGTTAGAGCAGAGAAGTTGACAAAACAGTTTAAGTAAAAAGAGATAAAACTAGAAATGAGAATGTATGTCCACATATAAACAGAAGGTAAGGGAGTACCACCATGTAGCCAACCTGCGCAGGTGCCATGAGGTAAAATACAAAGTGTGCGTGTGTGTGTGTGTCGTCCCTATATGTTTGCAGCCTTATAAACTTTTTGAGTGTGGTCACTTAAACGGCTTTCTCTTTAGGTTATGGAAGAATCAGAGAGGAGGACGAGGACAGTGACGACGACGGTTCAGATGATGAAATCGACGAATCACTGGTACAAATTAAAGCGATCTAATACTGCTTATTTTGGTTGTCTTTCTGGACATAACTTTCTGTAAACGGAAGCCATAAGCATAATCTGTTGCCTGACTCTTCAGGCGGCTCAGTTCCTGAATTCAGGCAGCGTGCGGCACAGACTACAGTTCTACATCGGGGACCACCTGCTACCTTACAACATGACGGTTTACCAGGCCGTACGGCAGTTCAGCCTCCACGCAGAGGAGGAGAGAGAGTCCACGGATGACGAGGCAAACCCACTTGGGCGAGCTGGCATCTGGACCAAAACGCACACCATATGGTATGATATGTATGCTATTTATTTATGTGGTTGCTGTTGTTGTGTTGTCTTTGAACGAGTTGTAAATCTTGGATTTTAGTTTAACCAATCAATTTCCCCTCATCACCCGGTCTTGACAAGAAAATAATTTTATTGAAATGACAGATCTCCTGGGTCGCAGTTGATCTAATAGGCTTGTTATTGTGCTCCATGATATTGGTGACATGTGGTCCTTATTATCCCCACGCTCTCTATAGTGTTATTTGAGGGAAGAGGGAGCCTATATACACTCACCAGCCACTTTATTATGTACACCTTGCTACTACTGGGTTGGACCCCCTTTTGCCTTCAGAACTGCCTTAATTT
The DNA here is from genome assembly GCF_960531495.2 of Zeus faber. Lineage (NCBI taxonomy): Eukaryota > Metazoa > Chordata > Actinopteri > Zeiformes > Zeidae > Zeus > Zeus faber. Next base: position 7,183,025 of record NC_137197.1, read on the forward strand.
TTCATGGCATAGATTCAACAAGGTGTTGGAAACATTCCTCAGAGATTTTGGTCCATATTGACATGATAGCATCGCAAGGCGCAGTTGCTGCAGATTTGTCAGCTGCACATCCATGATGCCAATCGCACGTTCCACCACAACCCAAAGGTCCTCTATTGGATTGAGATCTGGTGAGTGTGGAGGCCATTGGAGTACAGTGTACTCATTGTTTTGTTCAAGAAAGCAGTTTGAGATGATTTAAGCTTTGTGACATGGTGCATTATCCTGCTGGAAGTAGCCATCAGAAGGTGGGTACACTGTGCTCATAAAGGGATGCACATGGTCAGCAACAATACCCAGGTATGCTGTGGCGTTTAAACCATGCTCAATTGGTACTAAGGGGCCCAAAGTGTGCCAAGAAAATATCCCCCACACCATTACACCACCACCACCAGCCTGAACCGTTGATACAAGGCAGGATGGATCCATGCTTTATGTTGTTCACGTCAAATTCTGACCCGACCATGTGAATGTCGCAGCTGAAATCGAGACTCATCAGATCAGGCAACTTTTTTTCCAATCTTCTATTGTCCATTTATGGTGAACCCGTGCAAATTGCAGCCTCGGTTTCCTGTTCTTAGCTGACAGGAGTGGCACCCGGTGTGGTCTTTTGCTGCTGTAGCCCATCTGCTTCAAGGTTCGACATGTTGTGTGTTCAGAGATGGTTTTTTATGTACCTTGGTTGTAACAAATAGTTATTTGAGTTCCTGTTGCCTTTCTATCATCTTGAACCAGTCTGCCCCTTCTCCTTTTGACCTCTGACATCAACAAGGTATTTTCCTCCACACAACTGCCACTCACTGGATATTTTCTCTTTTTCGGACCATTCTCTGTAAACCCTAGAGATGGTTGTGTGTGGAAAATCCCAGTAGGTCAGCAGTTTCTGGAATACTCAGACCAGCCCGTCCGGCACCAACAACCATGCCACGTTCAAAGTCACTTAAATCCCCCTTCTTCCCCATTCTGATGCTCGGTTTGAACTTCAGCAGGTCATCCTCACCATGTTTACATGCCTAAATGCAATGAGTTGCTGCCATGTGATTGGCTGATTAGCTATATGTGTTAACAAGCAATTGAACAGGTGTACCTAATAAATTGGCCGGTGAGTGTATAAAAGACTGAGAAGTCATCTCCTCCTCCCTGCAGGTATAAGCCTGTGAGAGAGGATGAGGACGGCAGCAAAGACGTCGTGGGAGGGAAGCGGGGCCGGGCGCAGACGGCTCCGACCAAAACCTCCCCTCGCAACGCCAAGAAACAGGACGAGCTGTGGCATGGTGGGAACCTTTCTGCGGCTAAATCAAACGGGGTAGTTTAATTCAAATGTTTTTTTTAACTGTCCTGTTTGCTCCACCTTGTTTGCTGACCCAGACGGAGTGTGTCCCAGCGTCGTCAGCCCCTTAGAGACATACCTCATCTCGGAACCTCCAGAGACCATAACTTTCGATGACCCCTCCTTAGAGGTCAACCTGCTGCTGAGGGTCCTGCACTCGATCAGTAGATACTGGTTCTACTTATATGATGTAAGGTCATATCACATGAAAAAAATATAAAATAATATATTTTTGACAAATACCTCTGTTGATGATTTGATGATATTCTGGTGACATTTACATTGATATATTTACAATTACACATGGTTTTTTTTCAATAAATCATGAGTAATGTGGATATTACTACGGTATTATTGCAGTTTATAAAATTGCATTGCTTTACTGTAACGAAGCCTTAAAGACAACATTTGCAATAATCCCAGAAGAGATCTAGTCTCATCACTATATCGGTATTATAACGATATATTGCCCAGCCCTACTATATTGCACTTGCATATTATCATTTGCAGTCTTTAAGAATGTGTTGATAATATTGAATATAATTCTCATTATTACATATTAACCTTATAACTTCACATACTGCTTTCATAACGTAATACAAATCTGTATTACCTCAGTGCTCCGTTTGAGCCTGGTTTTACTTTGCAAGACAGTTTGTCAAGCACGGTATGAGCTCCCCAAATGTTGTGTGCAGAACGCTGTATGTAAGGAGATCATCCCCACCAGCGAATTCATCAACAGCAAGCTGACTGCCAAGGCCAACCGTCAGCTTCAGGATCCGCTGGTCATCATGACCGGGAACATTCCCACGTGGCTCATCGAGCTCGGCAAGACCTGGTAAACCCTCTATCTGTTCCTTCCCTTCTAATACCGGGTGTCGAGGAAATATTCAGTCAATTTAGCATCAATGTAGGTTTTAAATAGTGTTTGGGGGGGGAAAAGAAAAGTCTAGAAAAACAGAACACGGTGTCTCTCTCTCCGCAGCCCGTTCTTTTTCCCCTTCGACACGCGGCAGATGTTGTTCTACGTAACGGCCTTCGACCGCGACAGAGCCATGCAGCGCCTCCTCGACACAAACCCAGAGATCAACCAGTCGGATTCTCAGGACAGCAGAGTGGCACCGCGTCTGGACAGGAAAAAGGTGCCGTTCGTTTTTTAAAAGTGGTTAATGCGGAGTGGGAAATGCCAGTAAAGACGCCTGGTTTCCCACTCATGCAGCGATGGCTGTAGTCGTTGCTGTGTTTATGAGCCTATTTGTAGGGCCTTTCTTCTCACCCCAGCGAGAGGTGCATTTTAATTTTGCGTACCCTTGACTGATGACATTGTATTCACATCTCTCTCGCCCCGCTCTCTCCCTCACATTTGTAGAGGACAATAAACCGCGAGGAGCTGCTGAAGCAAGCAGAGTCTGTGATGCAGGACCTCGGCAGCTCCAGAGCCATGTTGGAGATTCAGTATGAAAACGAGGTACAGCCGGTCTCCATTTTAACCCTGGATACAGACCCAGGCTGCAGCAGATTGTGTTTCCCTCTATTAACGACACAAATTTCTCCAGAAACGATGGCCGAGGGAAGACAGGAATGTTACAAACAACGGGTGTTGAAAACAGTAGTTATCAACAGTAGTTGTCAACCTGTGTTGGAATAAGAAATGTAATGTCAGTGTCTCGGGGTTCTGAGTTGACATTGCGTGTTGTGATTCAATGTTATCCGAGGTGACATTGAACGGATGTGGTGGTGGTGCTATGAAAAGAAAAGGATGAAAGCACTGATTTCACAATTTTCAGAGACAAAAATTAGACCAATTGTTCTGGAGGAATTTTTGACGAGTACATACAGAACCTTTTTAGTTGGACCACTATAGCCCCGGGTGGAGCCTCATGTTCTCATCTCCTCTCAGGTGGGCACAGGTCTGGGCCCCACCCTGGAGTTCTACGCCCTGGTGTCCCAGGAGCTACAGCGGGCCGACCTTGGACTGTGGAGGGGCGAAGAGGTCACCCTGGCCAACCCTAAAGGTAGCTCCCCACTCCCCAAGTCATCAAATGTTGAAATGGCTTTTCATTCACAAACCTTCTGAACCAATTTCTCGATGGGTCATGTTGCCGTGAAGTTGCTTTCTGAGAAGACTTAACTGTAAAGTGTGGTTCCCCCCCAAATCAAAGTTCAAAACAGATATTTTGTCTCCGATCAGCTTATCAAAGTTTAGACATTTCTATTCTGTGTTTTTGGCATGTCTAATAGTCTTCACTCTGACCATAATCGCTACTACAGGAAGCCAAGAGGCAACCAAGTACATGTTCAGCTCCAGCGGACTGTTTGCCGTTCCCTTCGGCAGAACGACCAAACCAGCACACATCGCCAAAATCAAAATGAAGTTCCGTTTCCTCGGGAAGCTGATGGCCAAAGCTATCATGGACTTTAGACTGGTAAGGACATCAGAACTGTGCAAAACGATGCTTTAAAAAAAAATTATATGTATGTTGTCTGATCAATGGAAGAAACTCTCGACCCTCCAAAGGAAAGTAAAACTCCTCCCAATGCAGCCTGCCTCCAACAGTCCTCAGTCAGTCCCCAACCTCTCCTTTTCCCCTCCCAGTTGGACCTTCCCCTCGGCCTGCCCTTCTACAAGTGGATGTTGCGACACGAGACCTCCATCAGCTCCCATGATCTGGTCAACATCGACTCTGAGGTGGCCAGTTCCATCCAGCAGCTGGAGGACGTCATCAGCCAGAAGAAGCGGCTGGAGCAGGACCGCTCACAGGTACACATCCAACATCACTTTCACATCGAAGAACTTCACTCAAGTATGTATTTAATATATAGAACAGTCTGCAGCTCCTTAAAACCTCTTAAAATCAGTTTTGCGAATGTCAGGCCTTGAAAATCTATTTGAATTTAGAAGGTTTTAGTTTCTACCGAAGCATTTTGTCTGATTGTATTTGTCCATATTTCTTTTTGTCGAAATGAGTCGTTTTTCTGCATCAGTGTCAACATTTGTGATTTTTATAAAAAATCCAAAGCCTACTGCTGGATACATCCTATATAGTAAGATGATTTGTGTGAAAAATCAGTCCTGAATTTGTTTTTAAAGGGTTTTAGAAGGTATTACATTTAATGCTCAAAATGAACTCATGAAACATTCGTTTTTCCACCAAATACTCAAAGGGTGTCAAAGGTTAGTTCCTCAAGTGGGAACCCACCTACAAAGACAGAACCTCCACATTTGGGATGCTTTGGGATTGCTGTTTTTTTTTTGCTTTTTTGTTTTTAATGAACAGACAAAAAAAGAATACATGAGTAAGATGTTTATTTTCTCTTTAACAGGCCGAACTAGCCTAAAATTAAAAAAATCTGTTGCGATGTGAAATTAGAGGCAACAACTAAGATGCTGCGTACATTAGGAGTTGTTTTTATTAAAAAAATATATATATATTCTTGTGTACTTACTCATCCCCCTGAGGGGAATGAGTTCTCTGCATTTACCAATACTAGTATATTTAAAGTAAAAACCAGAATGGTCAGACTTGTGTGCATGGAGCACAGCGGCGTCACCAGGGGGTTGTGGACCGCACTGGGTGACAGGGCACTGACACCATGATGACGATTTTTGTGCAATGTTTTGGCCAAAATAAACAAAATATAAAGATAGAGGGCTGGTCGACCAGTGCATTTTTAATATTGTAAGACAATAGAGCAATGAGTATCGTATATCATTTATTTATACCTTTTCTGTCGCTATGTTGCAAATCAGCAGCAGAACTGCTTTACGCCAATATTTCATGACAGTGGTTTATGTCTTCCGCACTTGTGAGCCAGTGTAAACAAACATGGAGGAATGTGGCGCTTCAGGAAATGATTCATTGGATCGATTATTACAACATTTTCAGGCCTGCTTCTGCGCCAAGTGGGATTTTGATAATATATGTCGCTTATTTTGCCTCCAATGAATTTGAGAGCCCCGACAAGTGTCTTCCCTTGCTGCACCACATCACAAAGAGGCATTACTATTTTTATTTTTTAATTTAAACCATTTATTAATGTAATATACAGAAAACGCGCTATCGCAATATATTCTTATCGGGATATGAAGTTAGCTATATCGGGAATGAAGATTTTGGCTTTATCGCGCCGGAGTCCACCCATAGCAACCGCCGTTTGCTTTGAGTGGTTGGAATGTCCTCTAGTGGACAAAACATGCATCACAGCTCTCTGCTTGCTGAAAGTATAGGCGCATGGTCGTAAGTAAGCATATAGGATAAATAATACTAATATTGAGCATAACGTTTTTTCAAATTTTTGAATATTAAAAATAATAAAGCATACAAATTCTCAGGGGATTATAGAGGAGCATGTGCAGCCCTAGTATATTTCCTTTTCTCTGTAGCACCTTGAAACATGATAAATGAAGTATAGTATCAATGCTGTGCTGGACTTTCCCTCCCACCAGTCGAGGGAGACGCTGCAGCAGGCCCTGGAGAGCCTGACCATGGAAGGCTGCTTAGTGGAGGACCTGGGCCTGGATTTCACCCTGCCTGGTTTCCCCAACATCGAGCTGAAAAAGGGGGGGAAGGACGTGGCTGTCACCATCTACAACCTGGAGGAGTACCTCAGGGTACGCTGCGCCGTTGTGCCCCCCATATCAATAAGGGAAAATTACTTAGAATATTTCTCATAACTCCTCTATATTCACCCCCCTCTTCAGTTGGTGGTGTACTGGACTCTAAACGAAGGCGTGTCCAGGCAGTTTGAGTCCTTCAGAGAAGGGTTCGAGTCGGTCTTCCCGTTGCACCACCTGCAGTATTTCTATCCAGAGGAGGTGAGAGCACCGCCCACTCCGTAGTTTTTGTGTGACCTTTCCATATGGGCGGTATCTGTAACGCAATTACATAGTTACAAGTTACTGTGATCCATAAAAGTACTTCTGATGTTAATTTTGGCACTATATATGCAGTAAATGTAAGCTGATGATAATTATAATATAATTGTATAATATTTTTTTAACCCTCTCAAGGACAAAATACTTAATTGTGATCACGCTGTATTCGGCTTAAGTTTTTCTCTCAAGACTGGATCAACTTAAAAATGTTTGAATGCCAATTACTTGGGTTGAAATGAAACCCAATGGAAAAAATAATAAACGTAAAATAACAAAAATGCAAAAGTGAAAACATCTTATTCTTGCTTGGACCTGGAACATCCGTACCTTTCAAATTTTCTATTTTTGATCATTTATTACATTTCTGACCAACGAAAAAAGCGGCCTGGTTGTCCTTGTCCTCACCCCTCGTGTCCTCTGTGCTCAGCTGGACCAGCTGCTGTGCGGCAGCAAATCAGAGACGTGGGACGTGAAGACGCTGATGGAGTGCTGTCGTCCCGACCACGGCTACACACACGACAGGTCAGGGAAAGACAACGCCCTTCCATGTAACTGCATGAAGCAAATCCTTGATCATATTGGCCTTTTAAGGTAGTAATATTATGTCATCCCGCTCACAATGACGCTCGATGTTCAGTGAGTGGTTTGACCGCGCCCTCAGCCGCTCCTTTCGGTCCTTGTTTTGACACGTTGCCGTTTCTTTCTCCAGCCGCGCGGTACGCTTCCTGTTCGAGGTGCTGAGCAGCTTTGACGCCGAGCAGCAGAGACTCTTCCTGCAGTTCGTCACAGGAAGCCCGAGACTCCCTGTAGGAGGCAAGTGATCCCACACATCGAAGACGCGTTCAGTTAGAAAGTCGATTTAATAAATAAATAATAAAACAGTTACATTACAGGTCCCAGATTTCCTTTTGAAATGTTATTGTTTGTCGTCCGTCCCCCCAACATCCTTTGCTCTGACACGGTCACTTTCTTTTTTGTAGAGTAGGACTTGAGTATTAAGTGTCGAGGTGGGTTGGTGGGGATAGTGCTTTTATATCCAGAAAAAGTGCAGCTCCCTCATGTACTTGTATATGTTGACAGGTCAGTCTTGCACATTCCAATGTGGCGGCGACATTGGCCTATCGCAGCCACGCGTCAAATCGGTCATCGTGGTGTCTATGCGCGGGCGGAACAAGGATATTCAGCCAATGCAATAATAGAAGAGCTCAATTTGGAAAAGAATACAAAATCCTACTGTATATGGCATTATTTTGGTTTTAAACCCGACGCAACTGGCAAACCGAAGGACGTATCTCGTTTTTAATCCTCATCCGGTGATTCCTTTCACTGTGGCGCTGCACAAACAGAACTACAACTCCCAGTAGCTCTATGGCCGCACATATTATATAGGTCAGAATCACAACGTCTTATTTTGAGGGGCAACAGCTGAATGGCTGCTTCAATCCATGACCGTTCGCCCAACTCCAACTGCCAGTTCCTATTCGCGCATTGCACTTTACAGGTTAATTATTTGCCGAGTTGAATTCTCGAGCAGGCAGACCAATGGAATCTTTGGGTCGGTGACGTCAGTTGGACATCCAGTGAATGAATGATGTTCGTATCAGATCGGTCCCATCTCTGTTTTTTTTCATCTGACAGTGCTGTTATTTTCCGTCATCTTCATCTATATCGACAATTTTACTGACAACAACTATCTGCGCCCCTTTATCAAACTCACCACGGTTGCTGCCCTTCACTTCTTTGTGTTCTTGGCGGGGAAGGTGGACCCTGGAAATATAGTGACATATAGAGGAGCATTGAATGGCTGGTTCTGATAATTTGGCAACTGAATAAAGTATCAAAAATGGGATTCTTTTTCCAAAATAATCATATTGATTACCGACAAAAGTTTTAAAGAAAGTTCTAACTTGTAGCGGTCTGTTGCTGTTCTGCTTGAAAGGGGGCGTGTCCCCATGACCTCAGTTCAAACCTCCGTCATCAGCCAGTGGCAGCGAAAAGCCCTCCAGATGCTGCGTGACGCATATTGAGCATTAAAACCTCCCAAATCCTCCCTCCCAGGTTTCCGCAGCCTGAACCCTCCGCTGACCATCGTGAGGAAGACCTTTGAGTCGACGGAGAACCCGGACGACTTCCTCCCGTCGGTCATGACCTGCGTCAACTACCTGAAGCTGCCCGACTACTCCAGCATAGAGATCATGCGAGAGAAACTGTTGATCGCAGCCCGAGAGGGCCAGCAGTCCTTCCACCTCTCCTGATCTCACCACATCTCAAAGGCCTTCTACAGCGACTGATGAAATCATGACTTCCTTCCGTTTTTTTTTTTGTTTTTGTTTTTGTTTTTTTTGTTTTTATTTGGTGTTTTTTTTTTTTTTTTTTTTTTTTTCCCTTTTCTTTCTTTTTTTTGTAACCCCCCCCCCATACATCAAGGCTATGTGTACAGCCTTCTTGATAAAGAAAGCAGCTTGCAGAAAGTTTAAGACTTCAAATATATATTTGCTGCCCCCGTCTCTTAAAGAAACAAACAAAAAAACCCAGAAAGGCGTTACATGACTCACAGAACTTAAAAAAAAATATATTGAAGAAAAAAAAAAAACGAGAAAAACTTATATCAGTAGTTGAGTAATATTAAAAAAAAAAAAAACAACAAAAAAAGTGGAAAAAATGGGTGACATTTTAAACTGCATTGCTGTGTGATATTTAAAAAAAAAAAAAAAAAGAGAAAAAAAAAAAAGGGATGTTTCCTCCCCCGGAGTGGTGGTGGTGGACGACGTCACCGTGCGGCGGGGAGGACGGGGTGGGGGGGTCGGGGTTCCATCAAGCAAGCTAGGTTCACTTTAGCTCCAAAGATCATTTGTACAGACAAATTTGCAGACTTTGCTCATTCTACACATTTGATAGAATAGCTCTTTGTTATCATGTTCTCTCCCTTCAGTTTCTCTGTTCGCATTCTGTTCTGTATTATATCCCCTCCCCCCCCCCCACCCCAGTTTGTACGTTGCATTTCGGTTCAGCTTTCTCTCTCCTACGTGTGTCTTTGCTTCAAGGTTTGGGAAAAAAAAAAACGAAAAAAAAAACGAAAGTTGCAGTTGGTTGAATGCGGGTAGTGATAAGAGCATTGTACCTTTTTTTTTCTTTTCTATTTTTTGTTTTTTTTCTCCCCCCCGCGACCCGTGTTGAAAGTGTGTTCTGGCCTACTTTTATTACAAGGATTTTCAGCGCAAAATGTTGGGAGGAGCTGCGTCCGGCGGAGTTGGACAAGTGAATTTGTTTTGCTTTACTTTGGTAGAGTAGTGTCTCAGCTGGACCCTTCAGGTGGAGCAGGGGTCTGTCGCAAGACCAATCTCTGAGCAACCCTCAACACACAATGTAGCTGGGCACAAAATGTGGCTGGTCTCATTTTATTGTTTCATGGCCAGATAGCATTTCAAGTTCATTTATGGAGTAAAGTTTATATGCAGTTTCACACCCTGTTTGAGGTGAGAATGTCTGCTTTACTTTTTTCTTTTCTTTTTTTTTTTTTTTTTTTCTATATTTTGTCTTATTTTCTTGCTGTAGTTTTATTTTTTTGCACTGCTGGCTTGGAAAAAACCGTGGTGTGCACCTGCAGTCTGTGGCCAGGGGAGGGCGCCACTGTATGCTCTCCTGGCCCAATCGTTCATGTGCTGGTTTCTAAGATCTGCAATAATTTACTGCATCAGGTTCATGTTTTTACCTGAACATAAATAAAGTAACTGTTTGACTCATTTTTGTTCAGTGTTTTTTATTTATCCATCCGTCTCTGCTGCCACGGCTTGTGAGAATGATCCGTTTTTGGGGATTTTTGTTTGGCTATAAAATTTGGAAGTGTGGAAAAGCAAGTGACACAAACCAATGTATTCGGCATTGCACAAGGATGTATGCAGCAATAACACTGCATTATTGAACGAGCGATTGCGTTACCAATCTTATCGGTTTGAATTTTTCAGCTCAACCAAACAAGACTCGGCTTCCATGAGGCTGTTGCTTGAAAGCAGGAAGGTTTTTTTTTTTTGTTTTTTTTCTGTCACTAAGGGTTAGGATGCAAAGATGAGTGTTCTGCAAGGCTTTCCGCTGTCGCAGTACCTGCTTTTTACAGGACGGCTCCAGTGGTTTGAGGAGACACATTCCACTTTGAAGGGGCCTTGGGGCGGACTATACAAGGCTGTCATCTCATTAACAACCACGGTTTTTATATTGATCATGAGAGCAGAGCCTGTGTCTCAAAGGCGTTCTGTGCAGAGAAATTAAGGTCATCAATCAGTTTGTTGGGTTATTTTTTGGGGGGGGGGTGTCACTTCCAGACAGCATACATTACAGCAGCATTAAAAGAAAAAGTTCCCTGATGCATTGTCAATCCACTTTGTCCATGTATGCGAGAAGGAATATAAAAGCAGACACGTCGGTTTAATATTTTTAATAGATTTAAGATAATTAATATTTTCTTTAAAACATTTTTTTTATCAATATATTGTTCGGAAGATTCCACAGGACCGAGGCTGGTTGATCCCGTCCGCTGCCTTGCATTGAACCAGCACGGTTGGCATGCCACACATCGGATAAAATTGGTGGTGACCTACTAGTTCTGAATCTGGGTAAGTTGTGAAAAATAGTGGAAAAAGCCAATTTCCCCTAAAATCTGTGCCGGGGCCATTAACCACAAACGTTAACCTGCTTGTCCATCTTAAGTTCAAAGTCCTGCTTGTGTCCCAGCACCAGAAACAAACACGGCTCAGATGTCTGTCTGCGTGGTTTCCTGCCGTGCAGGTGAGGACAGTGGGAGATGCATGTGACCCTATGGACGCCTCGCAATGGAAATGGACGACGGTCATTGGGCGTCGTTGGAGGGCGGGACGCAGGATGACGACTTGAACTTGACCGACAGCTCTTGCCGTCCATGTCACTCGAGAAGAGGAGAAAGGCCCTTTCCGGGGTTTCTTCGCCGTGGCGTCACTCTGGAGGAAGTGGCAATCGCTGAAAAATGGCTTGTTAGCACACCCGAGCTGGTCCGGATGCGCTCCCTCTCCTCCTCCCATCCTCGGCTGCGGCCACCTAACCCCCTCCTCCCCCTTGTATTCCTGCCTCCAAGGAGGGGAGGGGGTGGTTATGAGATTATGGGATGATGAAATTGCAAATGAGTTCCATACTTGGTACCCTCATCGCCTCGTAGTGTGTGTGTGCGCAGGTGTGAAGGAGAATGATGAGAAAGAGGGGAGGAGGGGGAAAAAAAAGAAAGGTCTAAGGAGGCGTGGTGGTGGTGTCTTAGAGGGTGTGTGACGTCATTTGACGTCACTGTGACTGAGCGAGCAGCAGCAGCAGCCTCCCCTCACCTCCTCCTCCTTCCCCCCGGCTTCAACACCATCAGCCAGTCTGCTCTCTCTCCCTGGAGCGCCACCTCCCTCCCTCCTCCTCGCTCTCCGTCTCTCTCGGTGTCTGTGCGCTGTGCGGCGGCTCAGTATACTCACAGCCTGCTTCTCTCTCCCTCACACACACGCACGCACACACACGCAGTTTCCCCCATTCTCCTCTGCTCCTTCACTCACACTGAGCGCCGAGCGACACCAGAGCAAGGCAGCAGAGAGAGAGAGAGGGAAGCAGAAAAGCAGGAGGTGAAGAGCGATAGATCAGACCACCGTCGTCAGGACGAGGAGGAGGAGGATGGCTCCCAACACGGTACCGGCTTTCCCCTGCCACTCGGCGTCCTGGCTTCTCCTCGCGCTGCTGAGCTCCGGAGCTCCCGGGGCCGGCGCCGGGTCCGCCCCGGGGTCCGTCCCGTCCGCCTTCCAGCTGGCCCCCGACACCCCGGCCCCGGCCGAGCCCACCCCGACCCGGGCCACACCTCGGCTGGACCCCTGCGAGGGGCGGCCCTGCCTCAACGGGGGCTTCTGCCTGGCCCTGCACTCCAACGACCGGCCGGAGGAGACCTGGGAGTACACGTGCACGTGCACGCCGGGCTTCACGGGACGCAACTGTGAGGTGAGGTGTGAGGATGTGAGGTGAGGTGTGAGGATGTGAGGGAGGTGCGGGGATGTGCTCTGGAGGGAAATGATAACAGAAGCATGTACGTGGTTAGTTCTGCCTCCATCCGTCCTGTTGCTGCTGATGTGTCTACAGTATGTCGCCCTTTCCTTTTGCGGGGAAACATTCTCTCTCTCTCTCTCTCTCTCTCTCTCTCTGGGCTGTTTTGGGGACGGTGTTTAAACTATGCTGTTGCTGAGGCATGCAGAGGGGTAGCTGCGTTGCTGTGGCAACAGGAGAGGAGAGCCGCAGCGCCGGAGCCAAAGCGCCTTGTTTGCTCCTATGCGCGCGCGAGTGTGTGACGACATTATGTTGGTGCGAGTATGTGCGATGTACTGCATGTGTCAGTTCCACCCGTTGCGTGGGTTCGAATGGAGAGGAGGTTTGTGACGGGAAGGGCCAGTTAAGGTCCCAATTAGGGTCCCTGATCCTTCACCACCCCCTCCTTTTTGACATCTATAGAGTGGCGAGTACCAGGAAAGCAATGACGACAGATTATTTGTATTGCTATGTAAGTGTGTGTGTGTGTGTGTGTGTGTGTTTGCGCGCGCACGCATCAAGGGATCAGAGTCGCTGTTGTGGACAGTTTAACCTATAAATTCAATTAAATAAATTTGCCCCCCCCCCCGTTTTTTGGATTACGCACAAGATGACGCCGCCACTGGTGTAGAGTGACGGGGCTTGGTAACGGCTTAAGGTCCTGTCGCGATGTCATCTCCCTTTTCTTCATAGATGTCAGCTTCACCAAGTACCGTTTCTTACGGAAGGGCACCGTCTGTTCAGAGGTGGTGTTACCTTTTGGAGATGATGCAACATATATTTGCATGTCCGTACGGTGATCCCCACAGCAGCGGCCCTACGTATCAGACCAGCGTTAACACCACCTTCATGATCAGGGGCCTGCGTCACGTAATTAGTCGGACGTTATATTCAGTTGTGCACCGGCGCAGCGGAGGCCCTGACTCATGCTGAGGTGAACGGGAACGTCGTTCCTCCGGAGACGGAGGACATCATCTCCCGCTGCAGCGGGCGTGACAAGGCTTCAGGGCGAGGCATCAAGGTGAACCCGGGAACTTTGACGGCGCCGCCAACAGGTGGCAGCCGTCAACCCCCACATCCACCCCCCGAAGATCTTGCCTGTGTCTGCTCTTCTGAACATCCTGTGCACAGTGTGTGTGTGTGTGTTTGTGTCTGCGCGCACGCACGCCCGTGTGTGTGTGTGTGTGTGTGTGTGATTTGTGACTGTGTCTGTGTGTGTCAGGCACGTTGGAGTCATTAGACGTAGTCATTAGATGTGTTTCTGAATGGTGTGCGACCCCTTGCACAGGTTGGCGGAATGTGGAGAAGTGACGGAGGAGCGGAGGAGGCAGGAGAGAGGAACCACTTAATGGAGTGTGCGGCCAGGGACCCTGTCGGTCTCCTCGGCTGTCCTGGTTTTCTCCTCTCAGAATAGAAAAGCGAGGGAGGCTGCAGTCTGCCCGCGCCTCAGCTCCGCGCTCCACCTCCTCCTCCCTGCTCCACCACGTTGTCAGAGACAGATTCACAGCAATATTTGTTGCTGTTTATTTTTAACAGAAAGTGGTGTAAAGCGTTTACCAAATGACCGCTCTCAACGGAGTATTCCCACGTCGTCCTTTGACTGTAATTGGAAATGTACGATTTCCATCACGCGGCAACCTTTTGGGTCGTTGAGCAGCCTTCCCCGGATTCGGTACTTGATCCCCTAATGATGCTCCGCACACCTCTCATATGTCAAAACATTGATGGCCAAGGGGCTTGGGAGGATCGAAGGGAATAAACAAAATTCCAGTGCGGCTCGTCCCCTTCTTTCTCACATATAACACCGGCGGTGGCAGAGGAGCTGGTGAGGCGACACCAAGCAGCAACACCTAGAGGAGCCGGCCGTAAAAAAAAAAATAAATGAATGGACTTCTCGAGTATTTCAACTTCGCACGGCTTTCATTTGGCGCCGCCACTTTCTGGTTAACCCCCCCCCCCCAAAAAAAAACAGCGAGCTTCCTTGTTGGAAATTCACTGCCTCTGGTGTTTTTTTGTTTTTTTTTGTGAGTTATTAAGCTACGGCCTTCAAGTTTATTGATTACTGAAAGGCGCGCCGTGTGCACCGATGGATTTGGAAGCCTGTTGTACGACGCCTGAAGGGTTTGCGGGGGGAACACAAGCCGTCCGCCGGGAGTTGAGTCGAGGGAGATCTTATTGGATTGATCAGCCTTTCTGCTTTATGCGGGCTGGGGGAAGAATAATAGCGGTGTTTTCAGGGTTTACTCGGGGGCCTTCGGGACTCGTGCCTTTGTCTGAGCGCTTCATCTGTTTTTGCGCTGTGTAATGCGCAGATAGGACAAACGCTTTAAGAAAGTACAATGATTTACACATCCCTCAGGTTCGGCTTCGATAAAGTAACCTCGGCTGTTCTGAAGGACAGAAACTGCCTTCCTGCCTTCCTTTAGTCTTAAGACTTCATCCCCCTTCCTTTTACGTCCCCAATATGGCGAGATGATTTACCGTTCCTATTCTTATTATTTTTTTTTTACCTCAAGGAGATCGCGCTTTTGGCGAAGAGGGCTAAAGCAAAAGTGAGTTCAGCCGAGCGCTGAGGCTGTTAATTATGAGAAGCGGGAGTTTGTACGCAGTGTTCCCCGGTCACTTCTTGTCTCCCTGGGCTCCTCACTTTGCTGCCGGAGATTCAGCCGCAGCCTCGTCCAATTAGCCAGAGTTCAGAGCTCAGGCACTCACTGGCGCTTTGATATCCCCTCCCCTGGTAGTTAGTCAGCGAGAAGATAAAGGCTGCAAGGAATGTATATATATATATATATATATATATATATACAGTATATATTCCTTTGATATGCAAGTTTTATTTTTAAAAGCAACATAATTAAACCAACTAACAGAGATCCAAACAGGCCAAATAGCCCGTGCCTGAAATGCAGGTGCATCGGTCACAAAAAACTGCGGAATAATTGAACGTTCCAAAGGGAACAAAGTACAAACTGCATCAGCAAAGAGACTCGGCGGTCGCGAGCGCAGCCTCGCATACTGCCGCAGAATTGATTCGGCGCCTCCGTGATGCACTCTCAAGAGAGATCACACGTTGTGAGCTCCACCACCCGGGCCAAGCCAGGGCTTTCGCACCAAGACGGATGCCCCGGTGTAAGGAGCACACCAATCAGACACATGGTCTGATTGGTGAGTCATAGTTCAACCCTATTTCCAGCCTCTGGATCTAAATTTGGAGCAAGCCAAGGGGTTGTTGAACACGGTGGGAGATCCATAACAGTATGGACGGTCGTACAGTATCTAGTGGGAGTCACTGGTTCCAATAATTGCTTTGGATGCTCTTGTAAAGGACAAATGACTGTGAGGCCGTTTCACAAGAGCAGGCGCAAAGCGAACTGTGAAAGAACCGGAGGCTTTTCTTCTTGAAGAATGGTGCAATATCCCACAACACACATTTCAGGCCTTGTGTAACAGCATTCCATAATGGATTGCAGCTAAAGGTAAAATGTGACTCCTTACTAGGTAAAGGACATCTAGCAGTCCTGCATGAACGAATGGCAATAAATACTGATCGCGCAAGACCCGCCACCCACCCACCTCCTCACGCCAACAGCACCATCCAACTATTGACCGATAACCTGCTTCTCTACAACATGGAAGCTCTTGTCGGGCCTCATAGCCGCCGCACTGAGAGGGCTCATAACAGTCGCCTGTGATAGATACATCACTCACCCAGGACACCAAGACAAGACGGATCTATCTGAGCACTGACAACTCAATGCACATGGATCCTTGAACGCCAGGCAGTATACAAGGTCAAACACAAGAGACCATCAAGTGTGCCGTATAGAAAGGTGACGTGCTATCTCCGTCGCCTTAACCCCTTCAGCCTTTCAACTGCCTGCTCTATATGGATGACGTCAAACTATAAACCAACAATGAACGAGTAATTGACTCCCATATCCGGCTTACCGGGACTGGAAAAGCTTGGACAGATGGTGATAGAGACAGGAAGGATAATTAGGCCTGAGGGGCCCAGAGCAGACATAGAGGTACAGCTGCAGGTACCAAAGTGGCACGGCAATCATGGTGAGGAGGCACAAAAAGCAAAAACACCTGACCGCCTCCACAGACAAAGACCCGAAAGTGTCAACCAACAGAAGCAACGCAAAGGGCACCGTGCACCCCGGCAGGTCATCAGGTACCCAGCTGCGATCGTAAGGTGGCCAAGAGAGGACGTGGACGCCGCTGATATCAAGCCTGCTCGCAATGCACAGAGGATCCCGCCCGTAGTCGCCTCACACAACCACTGGACCCATAAAGAGTCAATCTCAAGGACACTTTCCTAAATGAAGCACAGAGCGTCCTTGGGATCATAGCATCCCAGGGACGATGCTGAGAAAATACAAATGGCGGACAATCAATCAGGAGGAGGTGCCATGACACGATGAGCCAGAAAGTAGATGTGACCCACGTCACGAAATCCTGCCGGTGCCTTTTAGGTCGTGGGCGAGGAACAAAATCAGCCTCGTAGGGAAAGAGGTCTCAGGTTGGTCTGCATGTTACCTCGTCACAAATATGGATGTTGTGTTTTCCTCTAAATGGACACAGGCTTATCGGCTTAGCTCCACTGTTAGATGTGTTTGTCCGCTTTAATTGAGAGAAAGAAAGGATATCGAACCGGTACAACCAAACAGATTCATCTTGGATCAATTCACCTGTTCTTTGTTGCTCATTTAATTGCTTTACATATGCACGATATGGTCATTGAGAGCTTGAGGAAATGAAATGTTTGATGTCCAGGCTAAATAAATACAAGGAAGAGAGAGTCAGAGTGCATTGTAGTAGGTCCCAAGTATGTTGGGTCTAAAAAGTAATATGCAGACTTTCTGATTTCAGTGTAAATCATGGGGTGGATGGATGACGGACGGATGCATGGATGGATGGGCGGATGGACGGATTGATGGACAGACGGATGGATGGATGGATGGATGGGTGGACTGATGGATGGACTGATGGATGGACGGATGGGTGGTGGATGGATGGATGGACGCATTGATTGACAGACTGATAGACGGAGGGATGGATGGGTGGATGGATGGATGATGGATGGACTGATAGACAGCTGTCTATGTGTGTTTTAGAGAGCAGCTCTTTCCACCTGCAGTGCAGCAGGCTACGACTCCATCCACGGCCGCAGCAGCTCTTGGATTCAGAGGAAAGTGGATGGTGGAGCACAGACGTTGCTCTTCTGCAAATATCTGCAAATTCTTTTCTTTCACGTTATTTTGTGTTACAGCCGCTCCTGCTATTTTCGTTTCCCTGCTCTGTTTCCTGGACCTCGCCATTGCCGTCTCCCTGCCGGATTGCTTGCCATATCTACTGACCACATGTGTACCCAACGGCCCCGCCTGATCTGCTCCTTGTCGGGCTGTTTGCTCCACCGACGGTCTACCTGTGCACCCACCTTGTTCAAAGTGAGGACTGTTTTCTTTCATCAAAGTTCCTGTCTCCGAGGCGTGCTCTCGAGTCCTCCTGCCTGTCTTTCCACCACCCGTTCCACATTTGTGAGCCTATTCTAAAACGATCTGCAGGAGAAGAAAAGAAAGAAAGAAAACGATGCAGTTCGCACGTTTTGTCCACGTGTGTCAAGGCACAGATGGTTCGAAAGAGTCGTGCGAGTGCTGTCGGCTGTGGAAGAGGTGGACTGATTAAAGGGGACGCTATTTGGGCGGGAGATCTCCATAAACCTTTTAAGTATCTTAGACGCCGAGCCGTCGGTCAGTACAAAGAAAAAGAAAAATCCCTTTGAGTGATGATCAGTGCAATATCGCTCCGAATGCTGTTGATGTCCTTAGATGTCATGATGCAGACCATACCGCTTTGAACGGGTGGGCTCGTGGCCAATCACTTTGCCAATTTCCATATCAAATATCACCTGGCCTTTTGATCTGCACGCAGTGGATGGGGAGTGCTTCCATGCATATGGATGGGATGGAATGGGTTTTGGAGCGCCGAATTTACTTGCATGGCCATAAACTCTTTATAATTTGTGTTTCTCATAATAACCACACCCTTAACATCAAAACAACGATTAAGTTATTGTATTATTACGATTATTATTATTAATGTTATTTATTATTATTATTATTATTATTATTATTATTATTATTATTATTATTATTATTATTATGTAGTCATGATGCAAGCCGAGGAGAAAATCAAAGGCCTTACATTTTACAAAGGACACTATATTTCCATATTTGGAAATTTGTTGCTGTTCTTTGCATCTTTCTCTCGGTCTGATTAACATTTCTAATGAGTTTGCAGGCATTGGGTGCTGCACTGAAGCTCTTACAAAATATGTATAAAAAAAAAAAGACCAACGACTGAAAGTGCGAGTGGTGTTAAAATATGTATGGCTCCAAATTTATAATTAAAAGTTTGCATTAAAGTTTCTGTTTTGTGTTACCACTGTTTAATGCAGTGTTGAGGAATGGAGAAAAGTCCACCATGTTTCTCCCCTTGGTTCAGTTTATGTAGGTTTTTTTTTTATTATTTTTTTTGTCTGCATTGGTGTCTATCTATATGCTTTACGGGGCAGTGCTTCGTGTCACAGGGCAACGTATGAAATAAAGGACATCACGGCCCTTACTCAGCAATAATTAACCTCCATATTGATTCAGCCGTGAGGACGTCGAGGTACGGACTCTTCACATGATTAATGTGGTGAAAGTGCACATAATATGTTCATTTTTGCGCGTGTGAGATGTTGGGAGCTGGGGGTCACAGCCAGTGTGTGTGTGTGTGTGCGTGTGTGCGTGTGTGCGTGTGTGCGTGTGTGCGTGCGTGCGTGCGTGCGTGCGTGCGTGCGTGCGTCAAGGGACGCAACATCATGTCCTTGCCACTTTCTAGCGATAAGCATAGTCATCATACACTCACACACACACACACACACACACACACACACACACACACACAGAATTAACTGGACTCTGACAAACCGTGGTTTTAGTGAAGTTAGACGAGAGCCAGCCCACTGCGTAGTGTGTATTGTGGGGTGTGTTCCGGAAATCTTCTCTTCACAAACAATAATAAACGGCAGATTAACTCCGTAAATATAAGAAAATAAATCCTGTGAGGACGAGCGCGGCACCTCAGACGGGGAGAGCGGAGCGACGCGTTAGACAGAGATTATCCCGCATTAGCAGCAGGGTCTGTCTGTGTGTTGATAGGGAGGAATCTGCTGGGGACGGTGCCGGAAATTTACTCATCAAGCAAAAAATATTCAGACACAAAAGTGAGGGTGGGAGGCTCTGGGACATGAACGTCTTTTGAGATTTCGATGCAAGTGTGTGCGCCCAGTGGTTCAAAATCATCATCAGATGTGTTGGTGTGTTGTGCTAATTAATGGTCTCTATGGAAACGCAGGATGGATATTGGACATTGTTTCCAAAATATACTCTGCAATAACTGCAAAAAACTTAAATATTTCAATGAATTAAATTAATTTAATGACAATCTCTTTCGTGAGGGGATTGGCAAATGGTTTTTGGGAGAATTGTGCAATCTTCAACGGAAGGAAGATAAGATGTAAAGCTACAGAGGCCTGTTGCCTGTGGTTGCTCAACTATAACGTGTTTGCATGTTTATCTGGTAATGTGCCATGGCTGATTTTACTTTTTTTTTGTTGCAATAAAATAACTGGATTTCAAGCAGGTGCATCTTCGAAAACACTGAATTAGCAATCGAAACCGCCAGAGTCGCAGTCAGCCGCGATCTCATCACCACTTACTCGGCTCATTGGACGGAGAAACATTTTCATCGCGCCGCTCTGTGTCACTGTGTGCGCACCACGCTGAGCACGGAGAAAAGAAAGAAAAGCAGAGAACTGTCAGAGGAAGTCAGACAGAAGACAGCTCCCCAGCCCGGACAACCTCAACCTCTCTGGAAACCACCAGAGGAGGAAGAAGCTGATTAAAGATTTACAGAGGAGGATGGAAACCTGAACGAGCAAAAGTCCTTCTGGGAGAACGTGCCGCGGACATGCTTCCTGGTAAGTGGCACCCGGTCTACGTTTACAGAAATCACAATGGCGCCTTCGAGGTAAAGAGCGGCGTCCCACGATCCCAACCGTGGATAAACAAAATGTCTGGGACCATTTACAATGAGATGGGGATCGCGGAGACCAAATACTTGTATAAATTGCTTCTTATTTTCGAGGAAATTGCCGTGCTCTACATTGGCTTTCTAAAAAGAGCGCAGGCCCCCCACTGGGAAGCATCGAGTGGGAGCAGAGTGACGTCACCTCCTCCACAAGGCCCAGTTTCACTGCCATGCCCTCCTTCTGATAATTCTACGGCCACAGAACAGGTAGAAAACAGCAAGACATCCCACTGCTGGCTTACAGGGAAGTGGTTTTGAGCTTTTTGTCTACTGGAGAGAAGAGAGTATTCACTGGGTCATTAGAAGTACAAATTATAATATTTGTTTCGACGCCTGTGCTGTCAGCGTGCTGGGCATACGACACAGAGTATTTGTGCCATTGCATCGAGTACAGAGTTAGTCTGCAAGTGGAGTTCAAGTTCTCAAACTGCAATGCAACTCTTTATTCATTCTTAAATCATCAAGAACTGCTGCAATAACTCTGTCCTGTGGACGACCTGTGGAATGACAAGAGCACAGCTTTTTGTTATTCAATGTCGCCACTGATCCCCCTCTTTGGAGAATTATCTTACCATGTATCGACAAAACAGAATTTATTAAGTCCAGGAACATTGGAACAGCAATTGGGCACGTGGCCTCTTCCTGTCATAGTTATGGCAGTAAATGAGGGAGGAAAGGAGAGGGATGTAACCAGGAGGGTGCTGGTGTGGGCGTTCAAAGCAGGTGTTTCTGGTGTGTGTGTGTGTGTGTGTGTGTGTGTGTGTGTGTGTGTGTGTGTGTGTGTGTGTGTGTGTGTGTGTGTGTGTGTGTGTGTGTGTGTGTGTGTGTGTGTGTGTGTTCACTGGTGAGTGCATTGGACTTGTCCCACTTAGTGCTGGTGTATGAGGTCGGTATTATATCGTAGCGCCTTCAAGCAGCGGAAAAGGCTTCTCAGCCACCTTTGAGTCCTGCAGCCGTATACACACTCCACAACCACAGGAAAGCCCCGAGCCCCCTGCCCTGCTGCCACAGAAGACCCCCAAGCCCCCATAGAAGCCGGGAGCCCAAGGAGCAACACCCACACATGGCCCCTGAGAAGCATAAACCACTCCCAGAGAGTGCGAGGAGACCCTGCTCTCCTGAGGTGCACACATACAACCCACCCCCATGTGCAGGCACAAGATGCAGCTGTAGCCGTGGAAGCCAGACCACAGACCACAGACTGACACCCGGCCCGAACCATGCGCCTCGCAGGTGAGCTGGTGGGGCCCGCCATACCGCAACCGGCCAGATGCCCAATCCGGCCGCAAAGCCCGAGCGCCCATCCACGTAATATTATAATGTTAGTGATAATAGTCATGTGGTGTGGGGACGGTGTGGTTTGAGCAACCACACCTGTCCTGGGTCTAGGTAATTGGGGGCCCAGGATCAGAGTGGCTGCATACCTGTTTCTCATTGGTTGGTCTAACAAGCAACAGGTAAAACCCCCATCACCACACACACTCAGGAGAGGAGCCTGTGTACTGACACATGTCCATCTGCTCCTGGGCTTATTCCATCCAGCCCACCCTCTACAATAAACTGTGTATCTATAACCCGTCGTCTGTGTCTCTGTGCCGGGGGTCCCTGTATACTCCACTTGAGTGGCGTGTGGTAAGTGAAACTGTCACAAGTCATGACAAACTTTATTTGTATAGCAACACTCAATACCCATTTTGGAATTAAAAAAAAAATTTGGAATTTCATTAAAAACACAAAACAACTACAGAATAACACAAGTGAATGAAGGTTTTTAAAAAAGCGTGGATTTCCCCCAGGAAATCTTCATCATTCAGCAAACACTTTATTTCCTGAATGAAGTGTTTGCTTTTTTCATGGTGATTTTTTTTTTTTGCACCAATTTATGCCCTTTCTGTATCAGTTTATTGTGGAAATGTCTTTATTTACGAAAAATAAGTCCTCAGCTTCTTTCATGTTTTAATTGCGGGGGGCAGATGCCTGCCGTAAAACTTTACTTTCTGAACTCCGATTTTCTGAGTTTTCTGATAAAAACAACAGTAAATGAATCCAGGTGGTAAAGCCAATATGATAGAATCGTGGAAAAGCTCGTCTGAACGGCACGGATTTGATCCTGGAGAACTCCTCTCAGACAATAGAACTGGAAAGCAGCATCTGTCCTCGTGTGATTTTGATTTTGTTCGAGCTGCCTCCCTTTTCTCATTTTGTTCTTTCGGAAATGTGTTTTTTGAGGAGCGACCCCCCCCCCCCCCTGCCGTGACCCGACTCGCGGTGGAGGCTGCAAATTGAAAGGTAATAACTTAGGGGAGGTTTTGGCCGACAGCAGAAAGTGCGTCCCGGTTTCCTCGATTTCCACGAATTCACGCTCGATCGGTCGCGCAAAATGGCTGCTTAGGCAATCTCAATTTCCGAATTAAAGAGAACAGCGGGGTTTCATAAGGACATCGGTAGAATTGTGTCATCTCTCCATCGCTTCTGCTGCCAAGAGGAAAATCAGCGAAAGGAAATGACGACCCGCGTGGGGAATTTAATTGTTTTTAAAAGAGCGACTGACAACCACCGACTTCTGCCACAACGGCGTCCAATTAAGTTATTTCTCTACGGTTCCTCATGGTTGCTATGGTTACTTAAGCAGTCACCTCAACTCTCTGGGGGATCATGAGCTCATCTTCTCCGACCGTAATTGCGTATTACTGGTGCTTTGCAAACGCGATTATAAAGATGACTCAAGCGTGAGTGTCATCACAAAGCACTGATGGCAAAATATGAATTGTTGATCATTTACCCCTCTTAGTGAGGTCAATGCCGTTAGTGTTAACGGCCGATCAGATAAAGAAGAAAAGCCACGGTGCTGACGGGGGGAGCAGGAACTTAGAAACGTTTAAGAACGTTCCTGTCCCCAACTCGACGTGGCTCCTGTCTCAGGAAATAAGGAGCGGCGTGGGTCCAGTCCCACCAGGGGAGAGGACGGAGAGGCATCTGCCCCCCTTCCCTGCAGGTTTCGGACTCTGACTCCGCCCTCTCAACGCCTCTTGCTTGCTCATCGATCTTCCTTTGCTTTTCATGGAGATCATCCTTCTCCTGTTCCCTTCCTTCACTTCTCTGTGTGTTTCGTTCACCAGTAATTAATGATCACTCGCGCTTTCCCTCAGAATTTCGCTCAGTGATTGCATCGGATTCCTTCTACGACCCAATAGTGTCAGTGATACAACGAAAGTGGGAGAGTTTATTTATTTATTTATTTTTCTTTTACTTTCCTTGTTAATAACCTCAAGCCGGATTCACGCCGAATCCGACAACAGCAAAGCGGAAGTCGATTCATGTCTGTGGCGAGTAGGATTCCGCACGCGAAAAAGCTGTGAGGAGCTGCAGTGCGGAATCTCCGTGCCCAATCGAGGCTCCGGGAGGCGTTAAAAATTGTCCAGCTCTCACGACGAGTTGTGGTCCCACGCTATGACCAGGAAGTTAAAATCAGTTAAGTTTGCCGGGTGGGGATCCGACTGACTGGTGCGTTTTCGGATTTGGCGTGAAGTGGTGAACTAAAAGATCTGATTATTCATTGGTGTTGCATTGTGAACCATTTCACAATTAAATACACATTAAACAATTAAATAGTCCATGACAATAATAATAATAATAATAATAATAATAATAATAATTAGAAAATCCAAAACTTGCATCATGACAAACAAATGCAACAACAACACAAAAAATACAAGTTGGTACCATTTTTGTACATTTCTTGCACGTTTTCCCGTCTTCTCTCTGTGTGGCCCGAGCCACTGCGTCGCGGTTCTCGACACAGAGCGTGCGAGTTGAAAAACCGTGAAAGAACATGTTCCACGGCTGTGGAAGTAATTTTGGGAGGAAGCCACGTACTTTGAAGCCGTTTGGCCGACGAATGACTGTGAGTGAGCGAGGGCGGATGCTTTGATGTGCCGGAACAGCGAGCGTTCAAGGCTGCTCAAATGAACCCGCGAGTCAAAAAAACACATTTGAATGGCATGATGGAGCCGTAACGAGACAACATGTTTCCTAAATTGGATACCGGGAGTGCGCTCCGCCTTCCAATCCCATTAATAGCTGCAGAGAGCAGCAGCAGGTGAGAGGAAGACGCTCCGCACCGTTGTCCGACCGTTGGAGGAGAAGGGATCGTCCATCTGGAGGTCACTGATGAAGTGAGCGTTGTGCCCGGTGGTGAAAAGTTTGGCCCTTTTTGGAGGTTCGGTTCTTCACGAATCACTCGGTGAAAAGCCGACTCTCGGTTCGTTCGATTCGGTTGGCGTAACGCGCGGTGAACGAGGGAGGACTTCGGGGGAATGATGAATGAGATCATTTCATTCGTTCAGAAGAAGTGTAAGTCAGTCACGTTGAAGTTGAATGCATTTTTCGGCCACACTCACTTGATTCTCCTGTTTTCAGTCCACTCCCTCACTTGCTCTCCCTGTCGCTCTTGCTCGCCCACTCACTGAATGAAAGCTGAAGGAGTTGGTTGGCTGCGCAGCGGGGCGTGAGGTGGAGGCGGGGCTCTAGTTCTAAGATCACGGCTCCTCTAGCGAACGCCTGTGGGTCTGGGCTGCGGTTACCGTCGCCAACAAATGGTTCTCTTTGCCGGAGGGACTCCCGACTCCCGAGTCATTTTAAATGTTTGTTCATTACGAGCAAATCGTGTGCGAGTCCGGCAGGAACTCTGCTCTTTGGTTTTCACACAGGCCTACAGCTACTTTTCTGTCGGCTCGCCCTGTTTTGTCGATTTCTTTCACATGTAAAAAAAAACCCAAAAGAAACCCCAATAAAATACATACACAGATATACAGTTTAATATCTCTTAAGTAATGTTTCAATTCAATATCATAACTATCACAACCCTTAAATATCATAATATCATTATTGCTCCGGGCTCTCCACAAAGTTTCACCACGGCAGGGCTGTACACTTCACAGAGATGGCAAGTGCACAGACCATGGAGCAGTAGACAACTTTTTTCCTTAACTTATCATTATGTAGTGAATGTTGTAATTCGTTCAGTGTAATTGCTGTAGAATAATGACACCATCAGTGTTTAGATTGGTTCCCTTTAAGCCTCCATATCACTATGCACTACGGACTGTCACCGGGCATGATCTCCGGGGAGAATGACGTCTCAATTTAAGGCACGAAGGAGTGTGTCAGCCATTGCCTGAGCAATGATGAGCGAGTGACTGATAAAGTGTCCCCACGCACGGTACGCGCTTGGCTTTTTTTTGTTGCAGTTAATACATCTACAATAAAAACACGCTTTTATTATTGGTCTTGTTTGGAGCTGGAACGAGGACACACAGCGGATCGCCCAGTGGAGCGGGGATCGCAGTGTTATCATGCCAGGCAGGGGCAAAGTGTGTGTGTGTGTGTGTGTGTGTGTGCGTGTGTGCGTGCGTGCGTGTGCGTGTGTGTGTTTTTCTTCCATCACCACTCTAATGGCCCTTTAAGGCTTGTTACTGTAATAGTGTTTTACAATTAAAGTTGTATTATTTTAACGTAGGGATGTTTGGATGAAACAGTATGGATGGTCGTGGAACCTTTCGAAAATGTTGTCCAATTCTTCCAAAAACGAGGTGGCCTCAACCTGAGAGCAGCAGAGCTGTCAGTGTTATCCAAACTTTAAGAGTTCTTTAAACCTCAAAGTCACATCACCCCTCCAGAAGTTATTTTGGCTCCTGCATCGAGGACATTTCGCCAAGCTTGCACGACCCGATTAAGATTGTACCCTCCGTGCCGCCTGCACCGTGCACGGTGGAGGCGAGGCTGAACGACTGTTTCGGAACGGCAGCGACTTCGAGACCCGCAGCGGCAGCTTGATGTGTGACGCCGACAGCTCGGCTCCACCGCCTGAGCATTCTGTCATCATAGAGAGATTTATCAGACGTTCCTGACTCTAATGGAATCATTAACATTAACATTGAGTCCTGCTGCCACCGGAGAAAAGATCCCTGCCAGCTGCTGGGAAGTTCATTTCAAGTATTTATGACGACTGTGACAATAACTACACAAAAAAGTTGTCTATTGCCCCTGTAAGTAAAACTATCTGCTAAAATATTGTAATATAATATATATTAAAAAAAAAAGAAAATAACATGAATAAATTGATAAATAATGATAATAATAAGAACACACATGGAGCACATTGAGTTGCTATGATATGAAATTTGTTAAATACAAAAAGCTGACTTTGTATGAGCTGTGATCTTATTAAAGCGTGTTATTCAGGGCGTTATTCTGCACCATCCAATCTCACCTGGTGCAGTAACTACTCCCTCAAGGCTGCTGCTCCAAATTACACTGTGTTTTGGACGACACGGTCTAATTTGAAAAGTCCATAACGTTCAATCGGGGGGGGGGGGGCATCGAAGGGTCAAATCGGGGCTTTTTACCACCTTGATGCTGATGATCTCTAGCGGCCAAAAAAGCACGGCGATCGTCACTGACGACCCCCCCGTTTGAGACAAAGGAGAGCGTTCCGACACGCACATGCATGCATGCACGCGCACGCAGCATTGTGTTTTCCTCCGGGATAACGTCCCGTCGGATTCATGAGGTAATCTCGCCTCTCTCTTTCTATTACACAGCGGGAACAGACAACAGAGGTGGAAACCTCCCGGTCCGCAAAGTCAAAGTCCTGCCATGTTTTTGCTCCTCCCCGTGCACCGATCAGCTGATTTCACTCTCTCGTGCGTCCCTCTGGGTTGACGCTTATTGGCAAACCCCATGCGTGACTCAAAATCCCGCGACGGAATTTTTGATTTTAAGATTAAGATGAAGATGAAGATTTCTTCATCGTTGTTTCTCAGCACTCGCGTACATCGAAATGAAACGGCGCCGTGCAGCACCCGGGCCACCGACAGGAGTATTAACCCCCTAACATACATGTCTTGATGGAGCACCCGGCTAAAACCCACACAAACACGGGGAGAACACGTACTAACTCTTTGCAAGACCCATTTATCATTATTTAATATCACACTTTTACTGTTAAATGACCTTTTTTAACCCTTAACACTGATTTGACCGATTTCACTTTTAATTGGTCAAATAGTTTGGCAAATAGTTTTGACTCACCTTCAATGTTTGATTTCATTCTCCCGACCGATTCAGACCTCTGTGGCTTCCAATCTTGGGGTTTCTCGTTATAACTCGTTCGCCGGCCCCTTCAATTCAGACCTTTTTGGAAAATAAGAAATTGCCTTCTCGGAGGGAGGAGGCGGAAAAAAAGGGGGCTGTGTCGTTAACGTCGTCTCCGGCGGCGGAGGTGAGGGCGTCGGTAAATGAAGAGTTTAATGCACGGTGCTCCCCTGACTGATGTGTGGAATAAATCCCAGCCACAAACAATCAGCCCAAACGCTCTCAAAGCAGTGAGAGGACCCGGCGCTCCACGGCTGAGGCACAAAATGCCGCTGCCAAAGCCCCAATCTTTGAATAATGAGTCGATATTTTTCAATTGTTATGCAAAGGGCCTGGCTCGATAGCTGTTATTATTGGTTATTAAGTTTAATTACAGATCCATAATAACACTGCCGAGATCAAAATGGAGAGAATATTAACACAAACGTTTTCATGCAACTCCAAAACGGTTGGATATCCTCTCCTCGTTTGGGTCGATATTAGCGCTCCTCGTGTTCATGAACATCAATTTTATTCGTATTACATAGACACGTATAGGCATAGAGATAGCCAATATAAATATAAAAAGGGCTTAAGATCAATAACCAAAATCAATAACCAGCTGGATTCTACAGCGACCTTATATGGGCACGACAATTCATTTCTAATTCTTCTTCCTAACCGTTTGAAATCATGAAAGGTTTGTACTCACCAACATATTGATTCCCATTAAAACACATGTGGGTTCCTGATCACTCCCCACAGATACATACAGTTCATACATAGTATACTGTCGATAGATACAGTAGAAGAAAACGGAAATATGCAATAAACCTTAAAGCTGAGGATAAGCTGAAATAATTGGCAATATACAATAACGACAAAGATTAATTTGAAGATAAAAGACAGGGAATGTGCAATAAACGATAAAAACCTAAATATGAACAATAAAGAATAGAAATGGCTATTGCAATAACCCACTCATAGCCTTATTGGAATGACACAAAAAAATATGTTTTTAACAAAAGGGGGAAACCACAGTTGATGTTTAACGTCCTCATCGTATCCTCATCTGCGTGATGCACGGAGTCGCCCCCGAAGAGCTTTTTTTGTGTCTGACTGACGTAGCCTTTTTATGAAAGTGGGAATACTTCAATACGGAACGGATGGAGATCCAGTCGATTGTTTACTTTAGGAGGTGTAGATACAGCCCAGCGTGCGGTGTCTGTTATATCACTACGTCTCTCAGCCCCGCCCTCGTCCCCCCGCTGCACTGCACGAACGGAGCTGCATCTTCCTCCACGTTCACCTCCTCGATCACCTTTAAAGAAGCAGATACTTTAGCCTTGAAGGTGTTGTCAGCCAAGCTTTCGAGGTCCGTCGCTCATTAAAGCAAAAACCTCCATAGCCAGAAAGTTTCTTCTGGGGAACTTGCCGTGGCGTCTCGTTCTGACTGCACAAATTGGGAGACGCGAAGACGGACGACCTCCCAGGCCCCCCCCCCCCCCCCCCGGTCCCGCTTTGCAGACTCCTGAGTAGAAACCCGTGTTGCATCCATCCCACGTGACGTTATTTCCACTCATGTCGGGGGACAAGAGAGGCCGGCGCTGGGACGTGACGCCTCGTATCGATCTGGGGAAGCGTGCACGGAGCCAGAGGAGAAAGAATGTGCTCAGTTGAATCATAGCGCCGCCACTTTATGGAGGAATACTGCTGCGTCTCAACGCTCGCTGAAGGAAGCGTTTACACTTCAACTCACGCTGCTGACTGGTGGCATGACAGTGAATGTGGAGGGCAGAAACTATAATGGCCAAATAACCTGAGGAGTGATTTGTATTTTTTTGCTACTCAAGCATCGGCAGAATATTACATTTTTGAATATTTATTAAAAAAAAAAAAAAAATATATATATATATATATATATATATATATATATATATATGTTTATGTTTGCATTCAAAAATATTTACACCAAATGAATTTAGAAATATATAAAATATACAATATATAAAATGTTTTAATATGTGAATACCAATCTAAAAACAAACAAAATTAAATGTAGACCTATTATATGTATATAATTTTTTGTTTTTCAATTCAACTCATGGATGGTATTGTGTCTCAGGGCTCTTTGGATCACTGAAATCCATCTCAGACACCTGTGATAATTAGTTTGCCAGGTGAGCCCAATTGGAGGAAAACTACTTAAGAAGGACGTTCCACATTATTAAGCAGGCCACAGGTTCCAAGCAATATGGGAAAGAAAAAGGAAAAGCGTCAAATAGTGCAATGCCTTGGACAAGGTGTGAAAACATTAGATATTTCATGAAAACTTAAGCGTGATCATCGTACTGTGAAGAGATTTGTGGCTGATTCAGAGCACAGACGGGTTGGTGCAGATAAAGACATAAGGAGGAAGGTTTCTGCCAGACAAATTCATCATATTAAGAGAGCAGCTGCTAAAATGCCGTTACAAAGCAGCAAACAGGTATTTGAAGCTGCTGGTGCCTCTGGAGTCCCGTGAACCTCAAGGTGTAGGATCCTCCAGAGGCTTGCAGTTGTGCATAAACCTACTACTGGGCCCCCCCTAACCAATGCTCACAAGCAGGAACGGTTGCAGTGGGCCCAGAAATACATGAAGACTCATTTTCAAACAGTCTTGTTTACTGATGAGTGCTGTGCAACCCTGGATGGTCCAGATGGATGGAGGAGTGGATGGTTGGTGGATGGCCACCATGTCCCAACAAGGCTGCCACGTCAGCAAGGAGGTGGCAGAGTCATATTTTGGGCCGGAATCATGGGGAGAGAGCTGGTAGGCCCCTTTAGGATCTCTGAAGGTGTGAAAATGACCTCGGCAAAGTATATAGTATAAGTATAGTTTCTGACTGACAACCTTCTTCCATGGTACAAAAAGAAGAACCGTGCCTTCCGTAGCAAAATCCTCTTCATGCCTGACAATGCACCATCTCATGCCGCAAAGAATACCTCTGTGTCATTGGCTGCTATGGGCATAAAAGGAGAGAAACTCATGGTGTGGCCCCCATCATCCACAAAGCTCAACCCTATTGAGAACCTTTGGAGCATCCTCAAGCAAAAGATCTATGAGGGTGGGAGGCAGTTTGCATCAAAACAGCAGCTCTGGGAGGCTATTCTGACATCCTGCAAAGAAATTCAAGCACAAACTCTCCAAAAACTCACAAATCCAATGGATGCAAGAATAGTGAAGGTGATATCAAAGAAGGGTCCTATGTCAACATGAAACTTGGCCTGTTAAGATGCTTTTGATTTAAATAGCTTTTGATTTCAGTAAATATGACCTAATGCTGCAAATTCAACAAATGACCAATTTCAGTTCTTTACAACCTATAAAATGTTTTGAAACTCTGTTGTGCATAATAATTTGGAACAGTGCATTTTGAGTTTATTTTTGAAAAAAATACTGTTCATTGGTTCAATAACCTTCGAATTATACCCTAACGGTTGATGACTTGAAAATTATACTGACTGTCATTTGCATCGACTATTTAGGAAAATCAGAGAAAAATATAATTTGCATAATAATTTGAAACGCGGTGTATGCAAGTGCATTGGAGTGGAACTTTGTGTAATTATGCAAATATCTGCCTTGCTCTCTGCTCTCCCTCCTCCCGGGGGCAGCGTCACATTTACAACATGCTGATGTATGGTAGTTGCATAAAATCATGCCAAGTTATCTATGTGGAATGTATTATAATTACCTAACGCAGTGGGGTTCGTTCTGCAACTGCTAACACTCCGAGCAAACGTGTGTGTGTGTGTGCGTGTGTGTGTGTGTGCTAATTTCTGTCAGGTTACCTAGTTACTGTAGCTATGGCAACACAGATATCTTGATTATTATGAATGTGGCTGTAGAACGACTCCAGGCGACCTGCCGAGGGATCATGGCGGCTCGTCAGGCGCGGTGCATATTTTCACATACCTGCATCCATCGGTGTGTGTTTTTCTGCACTTTATTTACGAATGCTGTACTTTGGTTTCGCTCTGTCACGCTTTCCACTCTTTCAGTGTGTGTGTGTGTGTACACAGGTGTATTTCATCGGTTGTTAGAATTTGATGTGCATAGAAAGGTGAAATGTGCCTTTAAATGACCTCTCAGCATGTTATCATCTACAACTCAGAAAAGCAACGGCCGGACAACAACAAATTGGGTGGACGCCCCCCATAGGTTTACTGTACATCGAAATGTTTTTTTTCCTTGATCTGATGAGAAAAAAACATTGTGTTTTATTTGTTTTAATGTTTATCAATGATTAATATTATTAATTATTAATTTTATGAGCTATAGATACCAGTAAATAAAATGTAGAACAAACAGATTAAATGACAATATCACATAATCCAATTTGCTCTTGAATTTGCAGGAAGCTCTTTGTTGACGTGTAATAGGTCGAAACAACTATGACGACATCAAAATCCAACGTCTTTCATGATCCACTGCGTTGCATCGATGCTACTGAGTGTTTAAAAGACCCAAGTCGTTCTTCTCCTCGGTATTAAATGAGCTGAGATGAGATTTGGAGTCAGGGAATGGTATTGATTGAGGTTTTTTAAACAAGACCGGGCCCCCGGAAAAACATTTTTTTGTTGGTGGGGAAGACCTTGCAACGCTGCGCGTCGACGCCCACACAGCGGCCGCTCGGCGTCCCAGAGCGGCCGCGCGGCCTCACAAACTCACTTCGCGCCGGAACGATGACTCCGTGAATTTCAACTTATGCGTCTCACTTCCGCTGTAGCGTCGTGTGCATAATTCATGTCGATGTTGTGCCAGGGCGGCGCCGAGAGCCAGGGCTAATAACGTCGTCACGTAACAAGTCCGTCCGGCGGCGCCGTGATGAAACGATCCATTTGCCGAGTTTCATATTTAATTCAGTGGTAGTCGTAAATGAATAAAGCTGCGATCTTGACGTCCGCGGAGTTGGGATTCTGCTTCCCCTTCCTGTTTTTATACCGACCCTCATCTCACTGATCCCTGTTTTATTCTGATTAAATGCTGCTCTGTTTGTGTGTGTGTGTGTGTGTGTGTGTGTGTGTGTGTGTGTGTGTGTGTGTGTGTGTGTGTGTGTGTGTGTGTGTGTGTGTGTGCGCGCGCCTTGTTCCACTCCCCCACAGCATGAATTGATGAGGGCCGATACTCTAAATGCTTCCGTCCGCTTGGCCGTATTGATCTCCTCTTGCTTTAAGACAGCCGTCCCAAATTAGCAAATAGATCATTGCGACTTGTGGGGTAAAATTAATTTAGAGCCTCGCTAGATCTCTTCGTTCCGTGCGTTAGCCCGCGCGGGAATACAGATAATGGAACTAATGTGCGTTATTACCAGCTGTTTAACACAAACCCATTCCCAGTCTGCCCAGAGCCCGGGGCTTAAGACGCCGCTGCCGTAGCAGCCAGACAGAGAGAGGCACAGGTTAAAAAAAAAGAAGAAGAGGACGCGGCGTGAAGAAGGTAACCAGGCAGAGCCGAGGCTGCCGTGTGAGGTGCGTTGGAGGGAGGGGCGGGCGAGGGTGTGAGGACTGTGGAGCCGCTGGACGGAGCGGAGAACCTGAGAGTCCTCTAATGAGCTCCTGCCCACTCCCGTGAAGAGCAGACTCTAAATAGGGCTCCGGCTTTTCTCTCTCTCCTCTCTCTCTCTCTCTCTCTCTCTCTCTCTCTCTCTCTCTCTCTCTCACACACACTCCAGATGCATGGACAGATTCCCAAGTTTCAAGCAGACACCCATACGTATGCCCGAGGGCGGCGGCGGCGGCGGCCAACCCGAATGTGACCGCGGCGGCCGGCCACGTCGGTTTCCCAAAAATCAAGGGGGAAGAAAAATCCCGGTTCGGAAAGTTATACTCCGCTCCGGGATTTTAAGTCAACGATGTGGATTTGCTCGTTAGCCTCAGCCCGGACCAACTGACGAGTGGAATCGGTGCACGGCTGGAGCAAAAACATGGAAACAGGATTTTTGCTTTTTGAACCGGGAACCATCCACCTCAGCGTGGCCCAGAATTGAACAAAAGCTCAATATTTCGTTGTTTATTTTGTATTGTAGAGAGGGACAGGGAGGGAGAGAGGGAGAGGCACGCAGCGGTTTTGCCTGCATGGTACGGGTTTCTTATCTGGTGGAGCCACCAGGACGCTCCCAAGCGTTCAATATTTGATTCACTTATTTACCCACTGTGATAAAAAAGAAAATCCCCCGGGGGCCCCTGTTTGGCCGCCCCGGCGCCAGGGGACCCCGCGTACGCCGTCGTTTTCACCTTCTGTTTGACGCCGCGCTGCCGTTTGTTCTGCTGTATCCGTGCACCGGAGCCGCAGCCGGAGCCGCAGATAGGGAAGGCTTTTGCCGCGGCTGTGTGCGTTTTATTATTTCTTTCTCGCGCATCGGGTTTTTTTTTTGCGGGCGAGAAGGACACGGAGGATTACGGAGTCTCTTAAGCCTCGGCGCCCTGCCTCTCGGCGGCGCAAAAGGGGAACAAGGCCCGGCGCGCTCCGGCTTCGTCCTCTTTCACCTTCAAGGGCCATGCCAGAATGTTTTCGTCCAAATATGTTCAATTATTGATGGAGGAAAGCGGCACGAAGGAGACTGTCAGGGTGCATTTAGTCAGCGCCGCGTGACGAGGGGCGGAGGAGGAGGAGGAAGGGGGGTGACGCTTGCGAATAGTGCGTTTGATTTGAGCGGATCTGGGTGTATCTGTTGTCCCGGGCGGCTCCACGCATTATAGCATGTTCTCCTTTTGCAGGCGGCTCTTCCTGTGTGTTTGCAGACGCAGGCAGGTTCATGCGAGTCCGTCTGTGTGAACACGACATCATGTAAGCGACGCTCCTAACCCCCGGTATATTAAAATCACGAAAGCGAAACAACAGCAGGGGTGGAGCTTGGTAGGTGAGAGCACGAGCAACAAACAACAATACCAACTATTGTTTTTCACGGTTGTTCTGGAATCCTTCCCCGAGACACAGCGCTCATTTAAAATGGATAGTAAACGAACCCTGAGCTTTCACGGCTCACGCTGGAGAATTTTGACAGAAACTTAAAAATAAAAGGGTCGGCGTTAATAACGCGCTTGAAAAGAACAGCCGTGCTTGGCAAGTTGTGACACATTAAACGTCGGGGTTTTTTCATCTCCTTCTTTAACAATGGCTTATATTTTTAAATACTTTTTTTTTTTTCTTTTAGTTTTTCACAGACCCCTGTGCCAGCAGCCCGTGTCTCCATGGCAACTGCAGCCATAACGACGGCGGGGAGGATGGAGAGGGCTACACCTGCAAGTGCAGCGAGGGCTTCGAGGGCGATAGGTGCGATCGGAGCTTGGGGGACCCTGCCGCCGCTGCCGCCGCCGCCGCCGCCACCGCCGACTTGGAGCCCGCCGCCCCCTCTGCCCCCGAACTGGCCACGCCCATCGCCCCTAGCACGGCGGCCGCCACCCAGCCCCAGCAGCCCACCACCGCCGCCTCGACAACCTCCCTGGCCCCGCCCACCCTGCAGCCATGGCAGCCCAAGCCGGGCCAGAGGCTGCTGATGGTGCCCTGGGAGGCGGAGAGGGTGAGGAGCACAGACACAGTCATGTTTTTATGTTTTTAGTTTTGTTGTCAAAGAGCTGTGTGATAACACCTTAATGAGGGCTAGAACTGTGCACTACCACTCTTCATGTGTGTAAGTGTGTGTGTGTGTGTGTGTGTGTGTGTGTGTGTGTGTGTGTGTGTGTGTGTGTGTGTGTGTGTGTGTGTGTGTGTGTGTGTGTGTGTGTGTGTGTGTGTGTGTGTGTGTGTTTTTCCGATGCAGGTGATCGAGGGGCTCCACTGCGTGAGCCCGGAGCTGTGTGAACTCACATCCGGAACCCTGACCCTGTCCATCGAGGTGCCCGAGGAGACGGCCGTCAAGTAAGATGACGTTTCCCACAATCCCTCCCTTCCAGTCGAATCTGTTTTTCCGTAGGCACAACGAAACCCGACGAATTATTCGAGTGTTTGAACCGAGGCGAGAGGACGCCATTCAAAGCAAATACACGAAACGCGCGGGGATGAAGGTAAATGAGGCCTTGTCGTTTACCGTTTGAGGCGTCTCGAGGGGTAATCCGGTCTACCCACGTCTCACCTTTGCAGATCCAGTTCGGTATTTTAAGGGCGACCGGATCGCCCCGTTATTAGCGTCCCGGGGAGGGAGGTTCCTCCGGCCGCGCCCGCGCGTACGCTCTTTTCCGATGGCGATCGATGAATTATGCAAGAGCGGCGGTCAAGGTGAATATTGGATTCCCTTAAATGTTGGCCCTCATTATGGATGACCGGCACGACCCGGCGGCCTAATCACCATCTCAGCGCCGGGCGGACCCCGCCTGCGTGCTAATCAACCGCCGCCGCTTTGTTTGCGAATTGTATAATCACGCGAAGCCTGAGGGCGCTGCAGAAACACCGCTTCAAACAATATATGGGGGAAAAAAAATTTAAATTAAAAGGACCTGCACCAAATTAAAAGGACGCGCACGTGCACCAACTCACACGTACGGCGCACGACGCAGACGCACGCGCTCAAACACACGCCTCTTAACTCTGAAGCACCTCTCCGAAGCGACATCAATTCAGTGATCTGAACAAAGAAATTAGAGCGCTTCTTCTACGCCTCGTGTGATCTGGAGGAGCTGAGGTGGAAAACAAGTGAGAGAGGAGGAGGAGAGGGGTGAAGGGATGGATGGATGGAGGTAGGTGAAGTGAACAGCTGACGCAATGAGCTCACAATTTGTGTGTGCTACTTGTCCTCCTTTAAATATTCCTGCTTACTATCTCTTTTGATCCTCGCTCTCTCCTTCCTGTCTCTCATCTCTATATATAGGCCCACGCACCCTTCCCTCGTGCTTTCTCAACCGGTTTGTCTGTCTGTCTGTCTGTCTGTCTGTCTGTCCCTTCACCTATCTATCTATCTATCTATCTATCTATCTATCTATCTATCTATCTATCTATCTATCTATCTATCTATCTATCTATCTATCTATCTATCTATCTATCTGCCTGCCTGCCTGCCTGCCTGCCTGCCTGTCTGTCTTTCTACAGTATCCATCCCTTCACCCATCCCTCTATCCCTCCACTCTCTATCCCTCTATCCATCTATCGATCTATCTATCCATCTCTATCTCAATCATGGTCTGTCTGTCTACAGTATCTATCCTTCCCCCATCTATCCATCTATCTATCTATCTATCTATCTATCTATCTATCTGTCTATCCATCTATCTATCTATCTATCTATCTATCTATCTATCTATCTATCTATCTATCTATCTATCTATCTATCTATCTATCTATCTATGTGTCTGTCTGCCTGCCTGCCTGTCTGTCTTTCTACAGTATCTATCCCTTCACCCATCCCTCTATCCCTCCACCCTCTATCCCTCTATCTATCTATCTCTATCTCAATCACGGGTCTGCCTGTCTGTCTGCCTGTCTGTCTGCTTCCCCCTCTGTAGTGGGATTGGCTGTGATCCCAGTGAGTAGCGGCTTCACAGAGCGTGTCTCTCACCCCTGTGTTTTTGGGAGTCTCAGAGCCTCGGTGGGGGGCCGCGTCGCCCCCCCCCCCCCCCCCCCGCAGAGCGCCGCGTCGGCAGCCGTCTCTCTCTGATCGGCCGTCGCTGCGATCAGAGCCAGCGTCCTTCAACACGCCGGCTTCCCGGGCCACGAAGGTTTTGATCCCCGCCTGACAGGCATGGATCCCCGAACCCGACGGCTCTGCATAACAAGCAACTCTCTGACCTCCTCACAGAGGCGGGGCGGGACGGGGGGCTTTTATTTAGGTGTTAAAACCATCAGAAATGGGCTCAGGGCTACAGACAGTGTCTCTTCGAAGCCAGACACATTACCTTATGATTATTATTTGCTATTTATCATTGTTATTATTTGATTCCTGTGATACCTCGTTTATATATTTTTTGCAACATTCTAATGCAAATCTCAGATATAAACACACGATTTGGAAAATCCTTCGCCAGCGTAATGTCTTTGAAAACCATAGAATAAATATAAAAATATACTCTCAGTGCTCGAGCCGTCTCTATTATTACAAAATCGACCGATCACGACTATGTGATCTAATCGTGACTATTTTCTAAAATCAATGTCAAAAACCAAAAGTGATTATACGACCAAAATTGTGAGCCACTATCAAAGCCCACCTCGTGAGAATGGGAAGGAAATTCAAACATTACCATCAACTGGTAATTCATTTATCTCGCAAAGACATTTTATTTCAAATGTGATGTTATTGAAAATGTTTCCCCCCCAAAAATGACTTGTTCCCTGGACGTCAGTGAACGTTCAGTAGCCGGGCTCCGCTGCCAAGAGGCGGCAACCCGGTTTAAAGAAGAAGAACATTCTGTATTTATCCCTTTATTTATCACTCTTCATTTATTATATCAAGAAGATGTATCGTGAAGGGGTGCAACGTCGTACGGTTTGAGGGCGTGAGATAGAGTGGAGACGTTTCCTAATAAATCATAGTCCGTCGGGTGGTCTGGTCTATACCAGCGAGCGAGGAGAAAAGTGAAGGACTTCATCTTTTTCTTGACCTCCTCGCTCCCCTCTCTCTTAAAGAGACACAAAAACATGACTTCTGGCTCCTTTGACTTGGATGTTTTTTGTACTTATATCAATGTTCTGCCATGAAACACAATCAATCCTGATTACAGAATTAACGTTTCTTTACGGATTAACTATATTGTCTCCAACATGTTTGTTGTGCACTTTGTCTTGATGCTTCTGATGTTTTATTTTAAGAGCTTTGACTGCCTTGTTGTTGAAATGGGAATGCTAGTGCCTTTGTGCGCACTGTATTATTCCATGTCCTTTTATAATGTGTTTCTTTGCTCTTTCTCTCAATGCTTCTGATGTTTTATATAAAGCACTTAAATGCCTTGTTGTTATAAATAAACTCCCTTGCTTTTCCTTGCCAATCCCCACCAACCCCAATTTTCGGGGCCACACCCGTCACCTCGACCCCCACACCTTCAAACCATGGGGTGAAATGCCCCTTTAATAGTGGCCTCAGATCCTGCTAAAATCCACCTCTTCACCCCTCCTTCCTCCTCAGGGTGGTGGTGAACGCCAGCGGAGCTCCGGTGCTGTGGCGCGTGGGGGAGGACGGGTTCTTGCGCTCCTCCCTGTTGGAGGGAACCATGATGTGGTTCCAGCAGGCGGCCGACGGACTGGTTGTGCCCGACCACTCGCTGCCCCTGGGCCAGAACTACTTCCTGAGTAAGAACCCCACCAACTGGAGAAGTCCGGAGTGGAGATACGTCTCTAGCGATAGAGTCCAGTTTTACAAAAACACGTCATGGTCATCTTTGAAATGAATCCAATGTTTGGGCTCCTCCCACAATTTCTTCCTACTAATTCCTCTACAACTTTCCAGGTAGATACGGGGCCATGGAGGAAGGAGCTGAGATACAAAATGTTTTGGAAAATAATTCAAATTAATACATATATATTTTTGATTTAGATTATGAATGGGTCTTTATTAAATAACATAGAGTTGGTAATAACTAATGCATAATTTAGTCTCTAGGGTGTTGTGAAACATCAGTAGAACTAGCTATTTTTTATTGATTGAGTTATTGTGTGCGTGTATGTGTGTGTGTGTGTGTGTGTGTGTGTGTGTGTGATTGTGTAAAATGTTATATGCTCAACCCACCAAATGTTTAAACCCACAGGGCTTACCATTATACACTCTAAAATAACAACTTTTAATTCCAGCTGCTCGGAACTTACATTTTGTAGTAAAGCCAAGATGCCTGGGAACTAATACAACCATACAGTACATTTACATCTACTCCTGAAATGCCTTTGGGCGGGGGGCACTCAATTTGCATATATGAATACAAATGGATATTTGCATATTAAAAACAAATCTGCACCCTTTTGCAAATGTAATCTTTGTGATTAATATTCAACCTTTGTTTGAATGGTGAGCTTTGAGGTTTAAATCTCTTTCTCTTGCGCTCTCATCCACCGACACACACACACACACGCACACACACACACGCACACACACACACACACACACACATACACACACACACACACACACACACACACACACACGGATGTCTGGTGCCAGGAGGTTGTGCTGTAGCAGATGCTGGGGGAGGGGGTGGGGGCTGGTGGGTTTTGGGGGGGGTTGATTGGAATCTTGCTCTTTGACTGAAGGGCTCATTGACCCCTGGGTGTGATCGACATACCTGATGTCGCTGCTGCTGCGCCCCCCCACCCCACCCACCTCCGCTTCCATCTCCACCTCCTCCTTCACCTCCGCCGCCACCTCCAGCCATCTGGGATGGGACCTTGCCGTGTTCGCCGGCACCGTGGTCATAATCACACAACCCTAAACCTATAAGAAGCCATCCTTATCAGATATATAGACAGACAGACAAATAGACAGATAGATAGATAGACAGATAGATAGATAGACAGATAGATAGATAGATAGATAGATAGACAGATAGATAGATAGATAGATAGATAGACAGATAGATAGATAGATAGATAGATAGATAGATAGATAGATAGATAGATAGACAGATAGATAGATAGATAGATAGATAGATAGATAGATAGACAGATAGATAGATAGATAGATAGATAGATAGATAGATAGATAGAACGCGTAGAGAGGACCAAAGGAGCAGATAGACAGAAAAATGTCTACAAAGTGAATAGATAAGGAGTTTGAGATGAACAAGAGTTCAAACAGAGAGGGTGAGGAGGGCATGAGGGAGGGAAAGGGAGGAGGGAGGATGGAGGGAGGGGAGAGGGTCGGAAAGATATAAATGAGCAGGGGATGTCAAAGGGGAGGTCAGAGAAGGTCAAATCCCAGGGAGGGCACGCCGCAAAAAGTAAGAACAAAAGAGAACCATCAAAATCTTTCAAAATTCTCTCATCTCGATCCCAATTCCACCAGTTCAAACAGATGTGTGTGTGTGTGTGTGTGTGTGTGTGTGCGGGCGTGCATGCGTGTGTGTGACGGGGCAGTTTTGACGCCACCCAATCAGAGCGAGCCCTGTGATTGGCTGCGGGCCAGCCTGTCGACGCTGCGTCCCCAGGTGGCCGAGCAGCTCATTGGCTCGGGTCGGATCTTTGACCACTTAATCTTCGATGTGATGCTATTTTTAGTCCACAGCCGCCAGCCTCCATGGCCTTTGTTCAAGGAATAAGAAAATAAAAAATGGTCGCAGCACAATTAGAATTCGGGGCACAGTACGGTTTTCATTGAAGATTTGAGATATTATGGTATTATATTAGAGATAAAAGTGTCCATGCTATTGTACATATATTATTAATCATGTACAGGAGTAAAACAACAATATTTCTATTTAAACCCAGTCAGTACTTGCATCCTTGCCGCCACTAAGCCCCTTTCATGGCCTTTTCTAATATTTTGTAAATGGTATTTTTTATTTTTCTCGGACCGTTTAACCATTCTTCTTTTATGTCGTCTATTTGTACAACAATACACCAACCCTTACCAAGACAAATTCCTTGTATATGAAAATGTACTTATTTAGATTTTGATGACAAAATAATTGAAATCATTTTGTTTCACCCTGTGATGTAATAAAAATGATTACAATAATAATAATAATAATAATAAAAATAATAATGATAATAATAACAATAACAAAAAACATATATAAAATCATAATAATAATAATAATAATAATAATAATAATAAACTTTATAAATAGAGCACCATTCAAAACAAAGTTACAAAGAGACTCACAATAAAACATATTAATTAATAATAGGTAGACAATAATTGTAAAAAACATTTGACAGTTTAAAGGTTATTCAACATTGGGACGTACTTATAGGAGCATAAGAGCTACATATGAGGAAGAGTATAATAAGTAAAAAAAAAAAAAATATATATATATATTTTTTTTTAATGTTTAATATATTTCTAAAATGTTTTATATAAGTTTTTAGAAGTGACGTAAAAGGTGGAAGTGAAATCAGAACACAAGCCCTGAGAAAGTACACTTATAAAAATATGTCTTTAAGAGAGAGTTGAAAGAGGATAAGGAGCTCGCCAGTCTGATCTCCTCAGGGAGGTTTGTTCCAGAGAGTGGGAGCCCTGACAGGCCTTGGCTGTGAGTCGAGAACGGGCCTTAAAAACCATCAATAATTTCTTAAAATCAATTCAAAAATTTACCGGAAGCCGATGAAGAGAAGCTAAAATAGAAGAAATGTGCTCTCTTTTAAATAGACAAAATATAAAACAGAATTGCATAGAATACAATTGGACACCAGCCGTTAATCAATCTATCTATCATCATTGCATATCTTAACTCGTCAAACATCAAATCACTAGTATACTAGTAAAACTACATCCAATAACTAGTATACTAGTATAACAACATCAAATAACTAGTATCTCTGTGTACAGCAGGCAAAATGTAAATGTATCTTCAGCAAATCCCGTTTTTTTTAATAAAATCTTCAAAATGTCCGAAGCGACAGACCCACAGTGGTGGTTTGGTCTTGCAGGTGTGCTGCGCGTGGGTGCAGCCACGGCCCCGGAGGTGACGCTGC
Source organism: Zeus faber (assembly GCF_960531495.2). Classification (NCBI taxonomy): domain Eukaryota; kingdom Metazoa; phylum Chordata; class Actinopteri; order Zeiformes; family Zeidae; genus Zeus; species Zeus faber. The sequence continues at coordinate 7,225,211 of NC_137197.1, forward strand.
GTCTCAACCTGACGGTAAAGGCCAGCAGCTGCGTGGAGCCAGGAAGCCGCTTCAGCGACCCACAGTGCTCTGGGAAGGGCAAGTGCATCACACAGCCCTCCGCGGTAAGAGGCTCTGAAAGCACCTTGAAATGCTCAAATACTACACACTACTGTGTGGAGTATACACACAATAGTCTGTGTATGCTACACACAGTAGTGTGTAATATTTGAGCTATTGGCTTGAATGTTGTTGAATTGAGGTTTTACGTGTATAGTTGATAACTAAAGTGTGTTTTGGCTGGTTAGATAAGATCACAGCACAGACAGGGGCACCGGAATAGGGGGGACAGAGGGATTTTCTGTCCCACCCACGTTCAAGTATTACGGTAATAGAACGTTGGCGACAGTGGTGTCGTTAGGGGTGAATGTCCAGGGCTTCCGCCCCAAATGTTTTATAAATAGCCCCTGAGCTAAAATAGCCCCACAGAGCCGGCTCTGCGCCCCGATCGCTCCCTCTCTGGCGGTACCGACTGTGCCCAAGGCCCACCAGTGATGGGGCACCCGAGATCAGTGTGCCAAAACAGTGTGCTTTTATTTGAGAAGAAGGTTATTTTATTTTACTCCGTTTCCTTATGGAACGAGGCAAGCACCGTGTGTGATGGGGACACGTTTATCTCTCTAATAGTCTTATTCTATCGCATGTTAAATCCTAGTACTCCTACTACTACACTGCTATCACCATACTAAAGATGCATATATTTACTATACCAGCATATTTACGAGTACTATCGTTGCATACTGTTGCTCGGCACGGCTGCCATACACTATTTGGACTTTACTCTGTAACACCGTTCACTTCCTTTCATAGATTTGTACATATATCTTATTTCATTTTTACTTTGATCTCTTTTGTTTAACTTGCAATGTTCTCACCTCCGTCCCCCCCCCGCGGGGTTTAAATCAATCATGAACATATCTTTTTTTATTCGACTTTTCTTTATCCAGCTTCAGGAAGAGAGAAAGATGAGAGGAGGAGACGAGTGGAAAATTTGGAAGGATAGAGTGTTCGACGAACACATAACTTGCATCTCTGGTAGCGCACAACGAACCCTTCGGTATGAGGATGGATCCGTTATTATGGAGGAGGTCAGAACGGGAACCGCCCGTTTACTCACTCATCCAGCTACAAGACGATGGATGATAAACAACAGTAAACGGCACCGCTTTAATATTCACGGTGCTCTTCCCTGTTCTCTGTCCCGTGATGGAGAGAGCTCCACCCTGTTGATGATAAAAGCAGAGACCGTACATGGGAGGACGCATAGGGAGAGACAGTCACGTGTGCATCACAGAGACAGAGAATCGTTGTATGGCTCGTCTGGGTCTTCTCTCCTCTACGTCTGGAAATAGGGCCGAATAAACCGGCAAATAAACCGGATTAGAACCGAACGAGGTAAGCCGGCGCCACATCTTCACAAAATCCAAGCTGCAACGTAGCGCAGAGACCAGTGAACAGAACGGAACATGAAGATGGAGGGCGGCAGGACAAAGGACCGCCACGGGAATACAGCCTCCAGGCGTCACCGTGGCCTATTTGGAACGTTGAGGGGGTTGTTTCTTTTCGGTTCGCTCTGTCGCTTTGTCATTTTAATTCCCAACCACACAATGGTACAAATAGTTTTTTTTATAAATTCTGTTTTTTTACAAAGATTACAGCGAGCGCTCGAGGAACAAAGAAGGGTCACCCTCGGAAGCCGTTGGAAGCCAGTGTGACTGTCAGGAAGGTGTGCACCTCAGCGGGCCGTCCACGCAACGTGTTCGAGTGGAATATGATTTACTGAAGTGGCTTTGTTCGGGAACACGGTGTGGTTGCCGCAGCCTGTCCAGCCTCCCCAAAAAACCTCAGCTCTGCTCCCCCGGGTAATAATGAGCGGAGAGGACTTTTGTCGTGAGTTCTGACTTTGGCAGAACTCTGGGGGATCCTGCGGGTGGGGTGCGGTGGGGTGGGGGTGGGGGTAGGGGCAGATTCTGCCGAGTGTGGCCGTAGCTCCGCGGATTTACAGGATAGCCGGGGTTATAAAGCCTGGCTTGTGCCCAGGGAGCAGTTCTGCGTCCCCCTTTCATCAAAATCCTTATTTCTCTCTCATTACTTTGGGGGATTCTTTTAGTTTGCAGCTGGATAGTTAATGCATTATTACAGTATTCATATCATTCATCAGTGTGTGGCTATATTAATGGCAGTGTCACTTTTAAGTGGCAAACTCATTATTTTCATTCCGAGTTTTTTTCCCTACTGTTCTGCAGAGCACGTTCTTCTGTGAGTGTGAGGACGGCTACACCGGGATCTTCTGCGAGGAGTTTGATGCCTGCCACTGTAGACCCTGCCACAACAACGCCACCTGCAGCGACGTTCGGCAGGGGGACGAGGGACGCAACTTCACATGCACCTGCCCTCCAGGTGTGTGTCTGTGTGTGTGTGTGTGTGTGTATGTGTCTGAATGTGTGTACGTGTGCGTGTGTGTATGTGTGTGTGTGTGGGTCTGTGCTTGTTTTACTATACTTGTGAGGTCCGGTCCCCCTAATGGACAATTTTTTTGGCAAAAACCACCTTTACTATTATACTTGTGTGGACCAGTCTCTGAATTCAGAAGGAACATGGGTCCTTACTTTCCAGATGTATTTACTCTGACCTCACGTTGCAGTACAAGAGAGTGTGTTTGGGTTTGAGTGTGTGTGTGTGTGTGTGTGTGTGTGTGTGTGTGTGTGTGTGTGTGTGTGTGTGTGTGTGTGTGTGTGTGTGTGTGTGTGTGTGTGCCTGCGTGCGTGCCTGCGTGTGTGTGAGTGCGCGCTTGCATGAGTGTGTGTGCGTGTGTTGGGCTGTGCACTCTCCATTGGCTTGATTAGAGCCACATTAAGAATAACAGCCTCCCCAACTCTCATTGCATTAGAGAGCAGCTCTCAACGAGGCAGAAGGAACACAGAGTAAATTCACTCTGTGATCTTGTCACAGAGGTTTATTTTGGAACCTTGGCGGCGTGCGGACGACCGGGTGGATGGTAATTTACCTCAAATAGTTGGTGGAGACTCAGTGAGCACCATCCAGTCCCCACAAAACTAACAAGCCCTGCATGAGTTGATTGGGAAGAATTGAAAGAGCGAAGGTAAGAGGATGTTCCACTTGGATCATCTTTTACACCTTGTTTAGTGGCATGAGCTGTTGGACCCACACTGTGCTCGTGTATCTGGGCTTTTTGGACGTCTGGGGTTATGTCCTTTAGGCAATCAATGGCACAAGTGCCTAAAGAGTTCTGTCAGGTGGTGTCTAGAGCGTCGCTTGGCTTGTTAGGTCGTGATATTTAACAGTGAACCAGACACATGAAGTTTTACTGAACTTCCATGACTAAGTGGAATCATCAGACCTTATAATAATAATAATAATAATAATAATAATAATTATTATTATTATTATTATTATTATTATTATTATTATAAATTATTATTATTATTATAAATTATTATTATTATATATATTTATTATTAATACTACTATTATTATATTTTTCTATTATTATTGAATATTCACTATACTGGAAAATATATATTTTTTTGGGTTAATTTCCATTTTGGCACTGATATGTGCTACACTGTGCTCGCTCCATCTTACAGAGCAAATCTGATTTTGCAGTAAGGCGGGACTGATGCAAGACGGTTGAGCATCCTGAAACCCTCGGCAGTGGAAATGTAATTGTCTCTTGGATTTCCAGGCTACGAGGGCGAGCGCTGCCTGCTGCTGGTGGACCACTGTCTGTCACAGCCCTGCAAGAACGGAGCCACTTGCTTTAGCAGCCAGGCTGGACCGAGGTGCTACTGCACCGAGGGTAAACACACACACACGCACGCACGCACGCACGCACAAACACACACACTCACACACAAAGTGATAATAATTCCCCTCCGCATCAATAATGTATCATGTATCATGTATCGTCATAGTTTTCATGTATCATGGGTGGCTGATGGATGAATTGATAGGTATCAGAATCAGAATCAGAATCAGCTTCATTTGCCAAGTATGTTCACATACGTAAAGGATTTTGACTTTTTTATTTTCCTTACTCTCAATGTACAAACATGGACTACACATACTGTACACTATACAGCTGAAACAAAGACGAGCTAAACATAAACATTTAACTACTATATACAGATGTAGATGTATATGAAAGTATATATATATATATATATATATATATATATAGCCTCCCAAATGTATAATTTAGATGGATGATACAGTAACTCACATCAAAACGACAGCCGATAAAATTGGAGATAGAACCCAAGACATTATAAAAATTGGCGATGGAAAATAAACATCAAATAACAAAACAATAAACAAAAAATAAACAAAAAAATTGAAATTTAATCAATAAAAAAATAAACCAGAAAATAAACTATTGACAATAAAAAAAATAAACGTAAAAGTGGTGTTGCTTTATACAATAAACCATTAAATGAACAAACCTCTGCATGAGTAACTCAAATTCTGATGAAAACAAGAATTGAGTAAGTTTGCATAAACATGTATAGCTTAAAATCTGTACATGAAGTAGTTTAGTGTCTATCGCCTCCGTGGATAAAATCCTTTTTTATCTCATCTCATCCTCCTTATGTTACCTCACCCTATCTCATCTCATATCTTATCTTGGGTAGGGGGGAAAGGAGGGATAGGGGGGAACACGTGTCACGTCACACCAAAACCCCTCTTCCGTTTAGCACCAACGTAAACATCCGCACAAGGAAAATCGAGAGAGGAGAAAGATGCGAATTTGCGTGCCGCTCCGTCCCCCTTCCCTCCACCCTCCCCGCGTCAGGGGGGTGGGGCCCTCCGCGTGCTTATCGCTATGTGTGCCACCGACACGGACATGCTTGATTTAAATCTCCTCCTCCTCCGCTCTAATTAGTCTCCATCGTCTCCGCGAGCCGCGCCGGCGTCTCGCGGGAACGCTCCGACCGCAAAAATACTTCTGCAGGAGCAGCAACCCCCTCAACCCGGGCCAGCTTTTTAAACGCTGATGAACACCCGTGTGCACACACACACACGCATACACACACACACACACACACACACACACACACACACACACACACACACACACACACACACACACACACACACACACACACACACACACACACACACACACACACACAAAGTGATAATAATTCCCCTCCGCATCAATAAAGGATCAGAGTTTCGGTGTTGGCGTTTGGTCCTTCCAGGTAGATTTCCCAGCGGCCAGGTAGCTTCACCTGGTTGAATTATTCATCCGCAGATGCGCTGGGATAAGTTGTGCGACACGGACGTTATCACTCGCCCCCCCCCCCCCCCCCCCCCGTGTTTGTTTTGTGTTTTTGTGGCGACGGAAGAGGGGGAGAGAGGACAAAAGAGACGTGGCGCCGTTTTAATTAGAGTTTGGAGAAAGAGCGAACGAGAGAGAGAGCGAGAGAGAGAGAGAGAGAGAGAGAGAGAGAGAGAGAGAGCGAGAGAGAGAGAGAGAGAGAGAGAGCCTTTCGATATTGACCACGCAAAGTTTGTTCATTTTGATGCGACCGTGGGTTTTTTTTGGCGCAATTATTTCTTCGCATCGTTTAATTTCTGAAAGTTGCTGGAGGTTTGGGGACATCGCCTCAGCCGCGTATTCACGGCCGATGTGTAATTGAGTGGAGGGTGGGAAATGTTTTAATAGAGGGTGTTAAAAAGACACACACCCACACACATGCATGTACGCACACACGCATGCATGCACCCACAGCTAGGCTCGGTTCGCTATATTTAAACAATTTATGCGTTAAAATGTTGGCAGCTTTATATGAACCAGAGAGAAGTCTCAACAGACAAACTTTGCAGAGAGAGCACGACATCCCTGATAAAGAAGTGTGATTTTGGGCAGCTCAACTGGCAAGTGTGGCCTGCACATCAATGTAGAGGGCCCCTTTCAATGACATAGATAAATTAGCAATAAACTAACAACACATGACTAAATGTCCTCTAATAAAAACGTTTTCCCTGTTGTTCCGCCCAGTCACAATTTGTTCACTCAATTTCTGTCAATCGACGATCATTTTTAAAATAGCCTGGTATATTACACATGTGTTATTTGGAGTAGTTAACACAAGACCAAGTGGGAAAACATACATTCATAAGTTGGCAAAGATACAAAATGTTCCTTGTTTATAGTTAATGTGAATTCATGTGGGGAACACCTCAAGGCTGAAAGTAATAAAAATGAAAATGCAACGTGGCTATGCAGGAGCAGTATAAAAGAAGATGACTGATCAGTAATATCAAAAAGGGTAAAAAATATATATATATATATCGGTGTTTATGCATTTTATTTTTCATTCTATCACAAGTGTAAAAGAAAACATGGACCCTGAGCTGGGCACGAGAATGAAGTTGAAGGCTCCCAGTCTAGCCCTTGGTTAGTAAAACCTTAAATAAAAATCGTAAGAATCGTACGCATTAGCCTCTACCATTGACAATTGAATACATAGAAAACGTGTAAAAATATTGAGAGACAGTGGACAACGGCTTTTTCTTTTTACCACATGGAGCACTAGTTACCAAAAAGGTTTCTTGCGGTGTTGAAAAGCCAATATTTTAAATTGTATCGCTCCTCTGTAGTCTTTTATCTTCATCATTTCCCAACACGGGGGAACCAGAGAGTAGAGCGTACTAGAAACACGGGCTGCTTTCCGCTCCCCTTCTCTCAGAACAGACTCCTGGTATCTAGTTTGTCCTCTGGGAGGAAGTGACACGTTTCTTTACTCAACACTCTTCCAGCGCTCTGTTTTTTTGTTTCTTTTTATCTGGGGCAATACGTAGTGAGATCCTTTAAGTAATTATTTAGATATGCTTCTTTCTATCCAGGCTGAACGGGAACTGCCGACTATAGTTACACACACGCTGATACACACACCTACTGTACATGCCCAATATATCACAGTATCAGTAACACACACACACACACACACACCCACATGCACACACACATGGGTGCGCACGCATGCACGCACACACACACACACACACACACACACACACACACACACACACACACACACACACACACACACACACACACACACACACACACACACACACGCAGCTCTCTCACGTTCTCCTTCAGATGAAGTTATTAGAGAAAAGACTCCTCTACCCTCAAACACGATGATGGATGCCAACACTGGAAGTTATCAAAGTAGAATCAAAAACTGCCTAATTATTTTTTACCCCCCTTAGCCACAAAGGCCGGGTGTTAGAATGTCATTATTTTTTGTAATGCATTTTTTTTTTTTTTTTTTTTTTTGGAAAAGCAATGGTGGGCTGAGGTCTTTGGAAAAAAAAGAATGAACAGCCTGCAAATTATATCAACCCTTATTTAAGGGACTGCTTGTGAGAGTATGGACAAAAAATTGTCCTGTAAGAGAACACAGCCATGCACACGCGTTGCAGCTGGATTGTTTTTTTTGTTTTTTTGGCTGCAAAAGGTGATTAAAAAGCCTAGACATCTTTGTCAGTGCACAAGCGAGAAGTAGTGAAGCATTTTATTACTGATACTTTATTACGTATACTTTTATACTTTATTTTATATTTTATTCACTTTTAGCCAATTTTAGCCATTATATGAAAAACATGAAAACAATGCAGGCTTAATAATGGCCCATAAAATTGTAAAATGGAAAAAAATAAAACAATAAAGGTAATAAAATAAATTCCAGTAATTGAAAATAATAATTATAATACACTATAAAGTATAATACAAAAATCTGTAAAACAAAGTGGAGCAGCCTAATGAAAAGCCCTGGAGCAAAGTTTTAAGTTGAGTTTTAAAACAGGTCAGAGTTGGGACAGCTCTGGTTCCACAGACAGTGTGATGCGGTCGATGGCTGTAGCACGTTCTACTTTCTACTACGATTGTAAATCTAGAATCATAGATTGGTCGGGTATCTGTTTACTGATGTTAGACTATTCTGATTGTTAAACACAACATCAACAGAGACATTGCTATTGATATTAAACTAAATGCAGTCAATTTTGATCGTAAGCCGTTTAACTGACCCAGAATGGAGCAGCCTCTAGCCCACAACCAGCAGTGTGGAGGGGGCAGCCGGCTCGCTATATTTAAACTGTTACTGCTTCTACTACTCTTTTTTTTCTCCTTTTCCTTGGCAGGTTTATATTTGAACTAATGAGAACTCTCCTGGCGCCCGGCTATAGTCCTGCCATGGTTTGTGTGTGTGTGTGTGTGTGTGTGTGTGTGTGTGTGTGTGTGTGTGTGTGTGTGTGTGTGTGTGTGTGTGTGTGTGTGTGTGTGTGTGTGTGTGTGTGTGTGTGTGTGTGAACAGATGATTATCCATCATTAGCACTGAGCGCCATGCTGAGCACTATGGCTGCATCATCACTATCTTATATTCTTCTCTCGGCCTGATGGAATGTTCCAGTGTCTCTGAGCACCACCCGATATAACATTGACACGTTCCCAAATATGTATTGATTGATTGTTTTAATGATGGCCTGATAGATAGATGCATTGATCCGTACATTTCAATGGACTCAGGGCAGGGCTCAGGAGGGTCCATGTCTAACTTTGTCTCACATCTAAACCCCCAACACCTCCTCCTCACCAGGCTACCAAGGCGACACGTGTGAGCAGAAGGTGGACCCGTGTGCCTCGGGCCCCTGCCACAACAACGGGACCTGCTACGTCCAAGACCGCCCCGGGCCGCTGGAGTTCGGCTGCAGCTGCACGGCGGGTTTCACCGGGCCCACGTGCGCCCAGCTGGTGGACTTCTGTGCCCTCAACCCCTGCGCTCATGGGATCTGTCGCAGTGTGGGCAATAGCTACCGGTGCCTGTGCGTCCCAGGTGAGTCGCATCGGTCGCCTCAGGTTCACCCATTGTTTACCTTTCTGCATCCGCTGCAGCCTAGAAGGGGGACTCCTCCTTCTGTGGCACCTACTCAAAGGTTTCTAGTCTTCTCTCTTCTGGGAGTTTTTCCTTGCTCGGGTGGGGTTAAGACCAGGGGATGCTGTTGATTTCTATGTGAGATGTGGGCTTGTGAAGCCCTTGAAACTGTACTGTGATTAAGGGCTATATAAATAAACTTCTGGGATTTAGAGTGGTAATCTGTGAGATCATTTTGTTCTTAAAAAAGTCTAATATTTGAAATTTTTCCAATTTTATTTAGCTGTCACTTGATAAGAAACAACCATTCAATGTACAGTATTTGTGTTATGCATGTGCTGCTCACCACCAGTAATGGCAAAAGTGTATAGAGCAGCAAAAAGAACAGCACCCTTGCTTGCTCTCCTCTATCTCCGTAGGACATGGAGACGTGCTTTTTTGGTTAGAAACGTGGACTTGAGGCCGGCCGCAATGTGCACACCAAGGAACTTGATGCTTTTGACCTTCTCTATGCTTGAGCCATTAGGCGTTTTTTTTGCGCTGTCCTTTTTCATAGCTCAAAGAACTTTTTGGAGGAACCAACCCTTTTTTTTTGTGTCCGCACTGCAGGACCTAGGAACGATCGTAGTTCTTAGAACGCCGTTCTTAAGGGACTTTTTTAGTTCCCACTCCGGGACAGGGACTAACCGGCACAAGAGGAACCTTCAGTGATGGAAGTGCACGGTGATAAGTCCAGACGTAAGTGCACGGTGATTGGTGGAACACATGAGCCAGTGCAGCACCGGCAAGCCATGTAAAATGGTAACAACCGAAGCCAAAAATAAGACGCTTAATTTAAAGTAAATATGTCTTTATTTACACACAATTTATTTCCAAAACATAAAAAAAAAAACAATAAAACTGCGGCACTCTACCCTGCCTATCACGTGTCTCAAATTTGTTCAGGAACAGATTTTGGTGGGCTGATAAGCTGAAATAAGTTAAAGTTTACAAACTAATACAACACCGAACTCATGCTGAGACCCCATTGGCTTACGTCACTTCAGAGTTCCTACTGCCGGTGTGAATACAGCCAGAAAAAAATCCCTTGGAGGTATTTTATTCTCGAGTGACCTCCCAAGTTCCTAGTTCCCCTCAGGGAGACCCCAGAACTGTTCGGTCCCAAAACACCTATTGATGTGCAACAGGGAGTGTTCAGCGCAGGCCAACAACCATCTCCCATCTCTTTTGTTTTATCAACATGGATTAATAGGTTGTTGTTGGTACACCAGATTTCTAGCTGATCTACTCCCTCTCTGTATGCTGACTCATCGTTGTTGCTAATGAGACCTACAGCCATCATGTCATCAGCAAACTTGATGATTTGGTTTGAGTTGTATTGCGGACTGTCTGAGGTCTCTCCGCCAGAAAGTCCAAGATCCAGTTACAGATGGCAGTGTTCAAGCCCAGCAGTCCCAGCTTTCCTATCAGCATCTGGGGGATGATCATGTTCAAAGCTGAACTCACGTTTATGAACAGCATTCTCATGTAGGTGTTTGCATTGTCCAGGTGGGAAAGGGCCAGATGGAGGGCAGAGCATAATAGAATCCTCAGTGGACTGGTTAGCGCCATATGCAAACTGGCAGGAGTCTAGTGAGGTGGAGAGCCTGGTTTTCATATGGCCTATGAGTAGCCTCTCAAAGCACTTTATTGTGATTGGAGCGAGTGCTCCAGGGCAATAGTCGTTGAGGCAGGACAGTCGATTTGTTCAGCACTGGTATGTAAGTGGTGGCCTTTGATTGCCTGCCTCAGGGAGATGTTGAAGATGCCCGTGAGGACCTCTGCTAGTTGGTCTGCACATTGACTTCTGCTAGTTGGTGGCCATGTTCCCTGAGCACACAACTAAGTATGCTGTCAGGTTCAGGAGCCTTGCTTGGATCGAGTCTGGGCAGAGTCTTCCTGGCATCAGCTGTGGACAGGCACAATATATGATCATCGAGAGGAGGGTAGGTCTTCCTTGCAGGCACGTCGTTCAGTGCTTCAAACCGTGCATAGAAATAATTCACATCCACATTGATCTGGGAGGGAATCATTCCTGTCACATACAAGAGGTGAGATCCTGTCTTCAGTGATGCCCTGGACGCCCTGCCACATGTGCCATGTGTCTCTGGTGTCTAGAAAGTAGCCATGGATTTTCTGTGAGTACACACACTTTGCTACTCCAACGGCTCTGGACAGGAAGACCCTCACTGTCTTGAGGGCTGCCTTGTTATCCGATTTGAGGGCAACATCATGGGTTTTCAGCAGCGCGTGCACCTCGGTAGTCAGCCATGGCTTCTGGTTGGCTCGTGTAGTGAAGGACTTGGAGACAGTATCATTATCTATGCACTTGCTGATGTAGCCCGTCAGAGATGCTGCACACTCATCCAAGTTGATGTGTTTGTCACAGGAAGCAGCTTCCTTGAACATGTTCCAGTCTGTGTGGTCGAAGCAGTCCTGCAGTGCTGAGGTGGCTCCTTCTGGCCACGCTATGATCTGCTTCGGAACCGATTTGGCTCGTAATAGCAGCGATCTGTATGCTGGAATTAGCATAACAGAGATGTGGTCTGGGGAGCCGAGGTGGGGGCGGGGGGAGGCCTTGAAGCATTGTGAATGTCCCTGTAAACAAGGTCCCAAATGTTCACCTCTCCGGTTGCAATGCTCACAGGTTAAATGATAACACATGATAAAATTTGAGCAAAACGGATTTGAGATTTCATTGGTTAAAATCCGCCGGCGACTGTAGAGTCCCTAGTGCCCTAGCGTTGGCACTGGAAGGGATATATGATTATGGGAATATAGGGGGCATTAGGACAATGGCGATGAATTCCCTTGGCAGATAATAGAGTCTGCATTTAACACTAATGAACTCCACCAGTGATGAACAGTAGCTCGAAGGTACTGCAGCATTTGCACACTAGTCTTTGTTGATATAAACACACAAACCACCACCGTGGGTCTTACCGGACGCTGAGACTTCTCTGTCCGCACGGAAGGCGGTTATCCCTTCTAGCTGGATGGCTCTATCGGGGATGTTGTCATTGATGCCACGTTTCCGTAAAAATAAACGCACAGCAGTCCCTCATCTCATGCTGGAAAGCCAGTTGTAGTCTGAGGTAATCCAGTTTATTGTCCAGGGAGCGAAAATTGGAAAGAAAAATGCTTGGAGGAGGCGGTGTGCTGCGGTTAGCCTTTAGCCTAGCATGGATCCAGGCCCGCTTGCCACGCTTCTGTTCTCTCTGGCACCGCCTGCGGCGCCTCTTTGGTCGGGCATCTGTGACAGATGGCACCGTGGTCTCAGGGTAGCATTTCCATTGTTGCGGTTAGCGGAAGGAACAAGCGTTGTTTTCTGATTTCCAGTATAATATGGTATATTTACCACATTAACTACACTTAGCACTGTATTTTGCGGACCTGGAGAGGCCGCTGCGTCTATACACGCTGCCCTCTTGCCACTTGGGGGATGATGTCACCCTCAGAATTTCTGGTGTAATCCACCCCAACACAGACAATCTTACGTATTTGCGCTTTAACGACAGGATAATATGAAGGTACAGGTTTCCGTCAGTGTCGATGCACTGTATCCCTCTGTGAGTCAGTCACAGAGCCGTCTATCAGACACCTCTCATCATCGCGTAATGGTGCATGGCATGCTCTCACCACCTCTCGCTCGGCCTATCACGCTCACTCTCTCTCTCTCTCACTCTCTCGCTCTTTTTCCTGACATCTCTGTTATTCGCTTTCCTTACTTCTTGTCATGCAAGCAGGAATAGATAACTTTTTGCCAAAACTTATGTAGTTAACGTTGATTGCACAATGTAGTGGCTTTAGAATAATGTCACCATCATTGGGACTGCCACCGGGTACGAAACCCGGAAAAAGATCGATTTATAGCAGCGTGTCAGGAAGTGCATCAACTAATGTGCCACCATTGGCAGAAAAAGCAGACGGGAGAACAATCTACTCCAAGTAGATCATAAACCCTTGAATATAAAAACGACTCCTTGAAATCGGTTGAGAAATGTCAACGTTAAAGCTTTCTCCAGAAAAACTGCAGTTCCCCCGTCTACTTGTATTTGTTTACAGTTCAGTCTTGCCCGTAGCAGTCAATGCGGCGTCTATGCACTGTATATATGTCTAAGATTAACCAACCAAAAGACGTCAAATGAAACTAAAACTGTGACAATTTCAATTCACCTCTTCAGTGAACATGCTTCTCTTTTTTTCTCTCTTATTTCCAAAGCGGTGTTGATCATTCACACGGAGCGCTCTGAACGACCGTGAAGCGGCCCGGTTGCTTTTGCGACAGCGGCGCAAAAGTTGTCTATTGCCTCTTTAAGTTCAGCGAAACGAAGAAGAGCCGCGGGACTCGCGGTGTGGGGGGGCGCCCGTTCGAGGCGGGGAGGCGGCAAATATTGCTCAGCAGCTCAGACTGATGCGTTCTTCCTAGATGAGATGATCACAGCACCGGCGCTGATGGCGGCGCGCGCCGACCAATCGAGCGGAATGATGACGAATCATTATCCGTTCTCTGGTGAATTCCCTCCTGCGGGAAGGTAGGAGGGCGGCTTTTCTAGCTGCACGTAAAGACGGCCTGACACAATCCCTCCTCGGCACCGTTTGACAGGCCAAGAGCTCGCTGTCGCTCTCTATTTGCCGCCTCTTCCTGTTCTTTCTTCAAACCGCCCCCATCCCCATCGTCCATCTCTTTACAGTCAAATCCTTTTAAGCTGAGGCCCAGTAGAGTGAGGCTGTAAAGCAAACAGTGCTCTCATTAAGTGGTTCTCAACTGGTTTATGCCCAGGATCCACACTGTCCCTAGCCATTATGACCCAATCGTAATTTGAGATTTGAACCACGCCTCAGTTGGAATCAGTGTTTCAAAAAAGAGGCACATTTACAATGCAGGGTTTTTATTTTGAAACACTGCATCGTAAATTTGCTGCACGAAAAAATATTGATATGATCGAAGTTAAGATGTACACGCCTGGACCACTAGAAATGGGCCAGTGACCCAGTGTTTGATCAGGACCCGCCAGTTGACAACCATCGCTCTGATTTGTACCACTTTTTAACTAGAATGAAATCTAGCATTTTCAACATATTTTCCTGACTTGCTGTTGAGAAAAAAGCTATTCCTTAGTAGATAAAGGGTGAACATCGTGGTCACTGTTAACATATGTTTCGGATTGTGATGGTGTTTTGTGGGCATCATTTTTAAAGGTTTTCATTTGGATTTTCGCTTGTTATCATGGTTCAGTGTATTGGATCTGCCTAGCCTTTCACCAATTAATGTGACTTTGTTTTTTACCCTAGTTCTCTTTGAGACAACAGTATTGAGACCTTAAAGTAACAGAGATCACGCAAATAAGATTCCACGAATAACACATCTTAATAATTCAGTATTTTTCTTTTCTTGGAGAAGCTCTAGTGGTAAACCAAAACAGTGCCTGTGGATTGTTGCATCATGGGCTTTCCCGTCCTCCATCTTGTGTTCTCCATTTTGTATTAGTTGTTGTTGCCCCCATCCCTTTGTCCTTCCTGCTCTTTATCTTTCTGTCGACCCCCCCCCACACACACACACAAACACACACACACTCCCCTCCCAGCACCTCCAGTTACCATGGTGAAACTGTGCATTGCATCTGTGTGTGTGTGTGTGTGTGTGTGTGTGTGTGTGTGTGTGTGTGTGTGTGTGTGTGTGTGTGTGTGTGTGTGGCTCCCAGCTGTTAGCTGTGGCTGTGGGAGCACTAGTTGGGCAGATGCTGTTGTCCAATCAGATGGCTCTGCTCAGACAGCCCTGTCTAATGGGATTGGTGAGGTTGGTGATTTGCAGTAAGTGTCCCAGACATTACGTTACGATGAACACGCGTGTGCACATGCACATGCACTCCCCAAAACAACCAAACGCGTGCGCGCGCACGCACGCACACACGCACACACACACACACACACACACACACACACACACACACACACACACACACACACACACACACACACACACACACACACGCATAGTTATTTGACCTTTCTCTGCCTCATCAGTATTCCAGCTGGCATCTAAGGTATGTGTGTGTGTGTGTGTGTGTGTGTGTGTGTGTGTGTGTGTGTGTGTGTGTGTGTGTGTGTGTGTGTGTGTGTGTGTGTGTGTGTGTGTGTGTGTGTGTGTGTGTGTCTTTGCACAAGTTTGATGATGTGTGCGTTTGTAAACGGCAGTTAGTAATATTAAAGAGGGCTGCAAGAGACTTGATATGGAGAGGGGTGCCGTTTTCTCCAGTGTGTGTGTGTGTGTGTGTGTGTGTGTGTGTGTGTGTGTGTGTGTGTGTGTGTGTGTGTGTGTGTGTGTGTGTGTGTATATGTGTGTGTGTGTGTGTGTGTGTCTGTGTGTGCCTGTTGGCATTCTGACGGCAGACTGCCACTGGGCTGATAGGCATAGGGCTTGCATCCCCTGCTATCTGACTCCCAGCTCGGGGGAGCGGCGATGGGGATGCCAGCCTGCAGGAAGCAGAGTGAACCTGGGAAATGCACTTGACATTTCACTGGCATTCTGCTGAAAAGACCTCGAGGGCTCCAGCCAAGATTCTCATTAATTCCTCCATTTTCCTCCACCAGACATCCATGTTGGCTCTAGGCTAATGGATGTTCAAAACTTTTTAGTTTTTATTTTTAACCAATTGTCCCGAGTTACAAATGTAGTCCTCCCGGAAAAGGGGCTAATGGAAACAAATTGCCCCTCTATCATGTGGGGAGCCCCAGGACATAGATACAGCATTTTGGGTTACCAACATAGCTTCCTTAAAACATATTGTGTTATAATTCGTATTCAGAAGATTTAGAATTAGTATAGGGGATACATGTCAGCAAGGTCCAGACAGGTGCACAAATTTTATATTATTAATGGAACCATCTCAGGCCTTTTTTTATACACATACAGAATACACATTACTAATTATAGCACATAATGAAATCACATGCAGGCGATGTGAGATCACTTACACAACCTGTTCTGCCAAATACTGTCCAAAACTGTACTGTCTCTTTCCGTCTTCTTCCAGATTAATTATTCTCTCTCGCTCACTATTTTCCAGTGGATTTGCTGCAGCTTGTCGCAATTGAAGGCAAAACAGGAGAAGCCTTGAGAGTCTGTGGTTATTGACCTTGGAGTTGCACTATTTTGTGATGTCAGAGGCTTTCTCTGCATCGGTACGAAGCTGCCATCCAATGGTGGACACAGTGCACTGCATTCCACTTAGAATAACACCAAGTACAAGGAGACTGAATGAATATGTAAATGCCGTACATTCAAAAAGTCACTGATCTTTATGCTTATCTAAAATGTCTGCAGCCCGTCAAAGGAACAGTCAGGGTATTCAGCGATGCCTTGATTCCACACTTTTAGAAAATAAAGTACAACATGGTACCTCTAGGGGTCCAATGGCTGGCAGTGCCTTCTAAGGTATGGTCATGTGCCCTTGGCATGGGTACTTGGTGACACATTTGGACTTAACTGGTGCACAAATTGTACAAGTTTGTCCTTTACAAGGTGCCATTGTACCCCCTGAAGGTAGAAAGTCTCCTTGGGGATCAACGGTGCTTCCGCCGCCAAGTCTTTCCCTCAAGCTCATTATCTTTGCTCTCTAAGTGCTTCAGCAGACAACACTCTACTTTGCTTGGCAATGAGAATCTCCCGGGTGTAAATGTGTTTGACTGGGGCCAAGGGTTTGCAAAGTCCCTCCAGTACAGTAAAATCAATGTCTCCACTTTGTGCGTCCCAATAAGGCTACCACGGCTTGTACTGCGAGGAGGAATACAACGAGTGTCTGTCTGCTCCCTGCCAGAACTACGCCACCTGCAGGGACCTGATCAACGCCTACGAGTGTGTCTGCACGCCACAGTTTGAAGGTGTGTGTGTGTGTGTGTGTGTGTGTGTGTGTGTGTGTGTGTGTGTGTGTGTGTGTGTGTGGATGCACCCTCTCCCACGTGCTTCCCTTCTAGGAATGCATGCAACAACTATGTAATTCCCCTTGTAGGAAGACACTGTGAGATCTACAAGGATCCCTGCCTGAAGGTGCATTGCCAGAACGGAGGTCGCTGTGAAAGTGATGGGCTCAACGCATCCTGCATCTGCGCTCCAGGATACCTCGGTGAGCGCTCCCGTTGCGTATCGCCCTGACCAACACGCCCATTAGTACCGATCAATTTGTGTGCAGGCCATAAATGATGCATACGCAGTACTTACTTGCTTGTCGTGAGTAAATATGAGAGAGGAAAGGGACGGTGATGGACCGCGGCCGCTTGTGTTCGCCCCTTTAAATTGTATCAATGTCTGGATGTTAACTGCTTTGCGGTTTCATTGGAGCCCTGTGACATTTTTCCGTTCAACCAGGGGAGAGCTGTGAGATGGATGTTAACGAGTGCGAGAGCAACCCCTGTCACCACGGTGGAACCTGCATTGACCAATCAAACGGCTTCACCTGTCACTGCCAGCCAGGCTGGGTGGGACCCAGCTGCGAGATCCGTAAGTCAAGCTGCCAAGAACCCTCAGCTTGAACCATTAATCCTAAAATAAGACAAATGGGAAAAGCGAAAGTGTGTGTGTGTGTGTGTGTGTGTGTGTGTGTGTGTGTGTGTGTGTGTGTGTGTGTGTGCATGCGTGCATGCGTGCGTGTGTGTGTGCGTGCATGCGTGCGTATCTGCGTGCGTGTGTTCCAGACCTGCAGTGGAAGCCGGCGCACCAGGACGACAACCTGACCACCATGCCTCGCCACTCGCTCTACATCATCATCGGAGCGCTGTGCGTGGCCTTCGTCCTGATGCTCATCATCCTCATTGTGGGGATCTGCCGCATCAGCCGCATCGAGTACCAGGGCTCGTCCCGTCACGCCTACCAGGAGTTCTACAACTGCCGCAGCATCGACAGCGAGTTCAGCAACGCCATCGCCTCCATCCGCCACGCCAGGTGGGTCGCTCTTTAAGAAAAAGAAAGTGTCATTCAACAAGTAAAGTTGATTTCTTTCTACTTTTTCATGGGAGTAGAGCTGTTTATATTCCCATAGATTCCAGGAGGTCAGTGTGTTCTAGTTCAGTGGTCCTCAACATGGGGTCCAGGGACCCCCAGGGGTCCTTCAAGAGGTTCCAGCCAAATTATTTGCAGTTAAACTTCACTTAAATTTCATTTACATCACATCAGCACTGTGAGATAATGGACCAAACGTCACTGTTTTGATCCTGGTTTCACTGTTATCTCACTGACTCTGGTATAGACAGGTATGAAAGTTTGGACTAAATCATATTTAACAATAGAAACCTTCTCGCATTTGGGTCCCAGATTCAAAATCTCATCAAACGGGTTCCGTGGCCCAACGCATATCAAATTGAGATGATATGAAAATGTTTGGGAGGTTATTTGTCAGGGTTAGCAAACTGATATGCAGATTCACCTCGGGGGATCTCCACGACAATGAACTGTGGTTGGTGTTTGGATGACTGTTTTATGACGGCGGTGTGTGTGACTGATTGTGTCTGCCTTCTCGTCAGATTTGGGAAGAAGTCCAGACCCGCCATGTACGACGCCACTCCCATCACCTACGAAGACTACAGCCCTGACGACAAGCCTCTGGTCACCCTCATCAAAACTAAAGATTTGTAAAAACCCCGCCAAAGCAGCACACACGCCTGATCACACACACACACAAGAACGACGAGGCACGTACACGAATACACACATATACAGAAAGTATTTCTTAAGGAAAAAAAAAACAACGGCAAAACAAAATAGAATGTAGAAATTAAAGAAAAAGTACAATCTAGTTTAAAATGAGAACATATGGAATTTGATACATATATTTTCAAAGACCATGACAAGGCTATGTTAGTTCCATATGAGCGTCTTTACATTACAATTGTCCACTACAGGTGCGACCACCGGTAACGTTTGTCTTGATGTGGCTCCCGCAAAAAAAAAAAAACAGAATCAGACTCCTCCCGATCCGGACTCGGCAGACGGTGCCGAAAGCCGAACGCTACGGGCGGAGGGCCGGTAGAACTAGGCGCGCACCCCTGTAATGCGTACACTCAAACTTTTCTTTTTTCATCCTCTATTTAAAAAGATCTGCAGTAGGTTGCCTTACTCTGTGCATGGAATAGATTTGATGTCTTTAATCCGCTGTTATTTTCCAGAAGGTTTGTATTAGTTTGTTGGCATTTTTTTGGGTTGTAGTTGTATATCTCGTCGTCAGGATGGCGCCACACTTTTCTTTCTTTTGGGGTAATTTTGTGGTTGGTAGATCAAAATAAATATGTAAGTAAACAAGCCCCAGTCTAGTGGGAGCTGATTGAACATTGTTATTTCCTTTTTTTCTTTTTTTTCTTTTATAAATAAAAAATAAACGTACAGTAGCTGGGTGTACTCACCATTGACTGCACTTCTAAAATGGTCCCGTGCAAATAGATTAACAGTGTTGAATCTTTTCTCTGTGAGAGCTTATCTGTAGAAGTGCCATCCAAACGGCTGTGGGCGTCGACTGAGGGGAGTGGGGGCGATAGGGTGTGCGGGTGTGAGGGTGGGGAAAAAAGGTGACAATTAATTATGTTCGAGAGGAGAATGAGAAAAGGGGCCTGTAGGGGCAAAAATGGGGTGACAGGGATGGCAGGGATCAGGGTGATAGCTAGCCTAGTCTTCTCAATGTGTGCTTCTGTGTCCTGCAGATGGACGTCTTTGTTCTGTGCCGCTGTACCAACCAAGTGATGTTATGTCAATAGGGTCAAGTCAAACGTTAGATTTACTCTTTTATTTTTTTCTCGTTTTCTCTTTGAAAGACAGTAACCACATGATTACCTATTATCTATGTTGAATGATGTAATAATAAAGTTTCAAGTTAACACAACCTATCCCCCTGTGTGTGTCGGGTGGTTTATGGTGTCATTCATTTAAAAACAATGCAACATTAGAAATAGCTCAGACAGCTTACTAAGTACATAAATAATAAATAAATAAATAAATAAATAAATAAATAAATAAATAAATGGATAAATAAATCAATAAAACTAAACAAATTTATATTGCTGTTATTCTCATTTGCGTTTCATATGGATGAAAATGAGGATTTTGCTAATATTACTGAACATCTTGATCTGGGATTCTCGATTGAATGCCCAGAGGAATTGAGGGACTGTGTATAGCGTAGGATCGCTCTAAGATGCAAACTAAACAATAATGAAACATAAATATGTATAGTTCAATTCACTTGTGACATAGTGCGAGCAATAAAGCAATGCCGTTCGCAATGGTTAATTGTAAATGTGAGCCACAAGGGGTTCTTTTGCCAAACTCTGCCTGATACCAAATCTACAAATACATTCTTCATACTAACATTCCATTGTCTAAACAAAGTACGTGCCACATTTAGTAGTTACACAGTTAACTATGCATTGTCTTGGTTCCATTGATTTAAACTTAAAATTTTAAACTTCCATTATCTACCTGGGACCAAACAGAAGTAAAAGCAGTCGCTGCTTCGACGACTTTGCTCCGACATGTATTTTGTAATAAATAATTTTTTCTTTCCTTTGACTATCCAATCAATGCACGGTGGTTAAAAGTAGTGGTTCCATTCATTTTGCTATGACTATTCATGCATAATACATTTTAGATCAACCCTGATGAACTAACTGACTGCAGAGCCTGCCATACTACATGTGAAATGCAAGAAAAAATATAATTAAAGAAAAAAAAAGTTTGCAAAGCAGATATCTACAACATCTGTTTTCCCTCCACTTGCCCGAAGCAAGGACGTAGCCACCGCTTCGAAGTGCCATTTAAGGAGTGACAGTACTTGTAATGAGTGACCATTTAAGGAGTGTCGGTCCTTTTATGGAGTGACAATTCAAAGAGTGTCAGTCCTTTTAAGGACTATTTGAGAAACGTCAGTCCCTTTGAGGAGTGACCTTTTAAGGAGTGTCAGCTCCTTTAAGGAATGACCGTGAGTGTCAGTGCTGTGGCCTCAGGCCTGATCCAGATGTTCCCCAAGTCAACATGTCTAAATACAGACAATGGCAATCACCGCCTTCACATGCACACACACAAATGCACACAGAAACACACTTGTGAGAGTGAGTGTGTGTTGATTCACACAGTGGGAGGGTGACAGAGGTTATTCATGTCTCTGGCCCCGTTGTGGTATGAGTTCTAGGCCAAGTGTTTGACCCCAGGGCCCCCCCTGACCCTCCAGGGGGGGCCCTGGAGGGTCAGGGTGGACTCTGTTTGGCCTTCACAGGGTTCCCATGACACCTCTGCTATTTTCACTCACTTCCATCGCAAACACCCAAGAAAGATAGATAGATAGATAGATAGATAGATAGATAGATAGATAGATAGATAGATAGATAGATAGATAGATAGATAGATAGAAATAGTAGTTGCTACAGCTTCTTTTCATAATATTGCCTCCTAAAGCATGGTGGGCCCTCAGACCTCAGTTGGAGTATTACAAGGTCACACCAGGATGGCCTCATTTCAACGCAGCTGGACAGAAGGAATGTTCTTGATCTAACACGGTTTTGAAAAGCTTGAGAAGATTAAAAACTGTGTGGGCGAATAATTATGCGGCGGACTCTGCAGAGTTTTCTTTCTGAAAGTTACAGCCAGTTAAATTAAGAGGTGAGCATTGGCAATTTCAGGCTGAAGTTAAGCAAACTTTACTGCCTCTCACAAAAGAAATGATGTCGCACCATTTTGGGATGTTTTCACATGCCACTGACTATGTTAATCGTGTCTTATTATTCATCTAGCAGTGCTTAGATTGGTTTAATGCCAGCACCCTTATCCTAGATTCATTTTTGGAATTGGAATATGGGTGATTTAATATTTTGTTACTTATTAAAAAATATATTTAATGCAGCCCAACAATGGGACACAGTCAACTCAAGTCAAGTCAAGTTACGTCAAGTCACACTTTATTTACAAAACACATTTCATACCAGGATAACACAATGCCCTTTACAAAGAAATACAATAAAAAAAAAAGAAAATAGTTGTCAACTGGTCATTTCAAAAGAATGCCCGTGAAACAACAGCAACAAAAGCAGCAGCAACAAAACAAAAACAACAAAAACAGCAACAACAGCGACTACAACCGCAATAGCAACAACAGCAACAGCAACAACAGAAAACAACAACAACAGCAGCAGCAGCAACAGCAGCAGCAACAACAGCAGCAGCCACAGAAACAACAACAACAGCAACAGCAACAACAAAAACAACAGCAAAAACAACAATAACAGCAGAAACAGCAGCAGCAGCAACATCAGAAACAACAACAGCATGCAACAATAGAAACAAAAACAGCAGCAACAACAGAAACAACAACAGCAGCAATAGCAGCAGCTACAGAAACAACAACCGCATTAACAAAAACAGCAGCTGCAACAACAGCAGCAACAATAGCAACAGCAGCAGCAACAACAACAAAAACAACAAATGAAACAGCAGCAGCACATAAACCACAGAAACAACAACAGAAAAAGCAGCAACGACAGCAACCAGAGAAACAGCAGCAACAAGAACAACACCAGAAACAGGAACAACATAAATAGGAGAAACACCTACAGCAGACACAACAGAAACAGCAGCAGAAACAACAACGGCAACAAATGAGACAACAAAAGAAACAACAAAAGCAGCAGCAACAGAAATAACAATACCAGCAGAAACAACAAAAAACAACACTGCAAAAACTGTGCAGTGAAAAAAAGTGCAGTGAAAGCCACTATGGCACTTTAGACATGGTGTTCCCAAACTTTTTTTTGATGAGGGCCCCTTGGTAGCCAGCTCTGAGGACCCACTGAGGACCCACAACGGCAAAAAAAAGTGGTATACTGTATACTTTATCTGGATGTTATAAAGTGCTGTGTAACTTAAACTGACATAAATTGGCGGATCTCGCATTATTTTTTTATCACATTATTTGAGTAAATAAAGATAGTGTTAATATATCGGTCACAAAACCACATTACATGATACGTTCTCTATCTATAATATTTAAATGTTATTAAAACATGTATTTTTTATATAGGCAGGGATATACAATTATTATTTTAAATACGTACATCATTTCTTTCCATTTTTTGACAACAACATTGGGATTCAGACACAGAAACACATTTTGCTGCGGAGGCCACTGCAATTCCTAATGGGGCCCATAGGGGGGGGGGGGGGGGGGGGGGGGCGGCCAGCCCGCGCCGCTGAGCGCCCCCTGCAGGTCGGCGACCGCGACCGCATCCAGGCGGAGCATCGCCGCGGCACTTCCCTCGACGCAACAACCGCCACCATTGGAATCCAGCCTCAGTGTTGTGGAGCCCGGACCGAGAGCAGGGGCGAGCGGCGCGGAGGAGCAGCGGACGCGAGGCGGACCACGAAGAGGAACGCGGTGCCGGTGACGACGGAAAGGACCCCCCCCCCGCCCCCCACGACCTCCCCCGCCCCCCACACCCCACCCGCGAGTGCTCTAATATGTGGCAGCCTGCGTCGGAGCGATTGCAGGTAGGAGGCTGCGTGGGAGGCTCCGCGGTTCGGTTCGGTTCGGTTCGTCCCGCTGTACGTGGGGGGGGGGGGGGGGGGGAATAAAAAATGATAATAAATAACAACAACAACAACAACAACAACAAACAGATGGTTGAACGGAAAGCCGATGGTCTTGAAATGATATTTATCATTCAAGCCCTGATTTTTATTCAGGGTTTTTATATCGAATATATATATTTATATTCTTTTGTTTGTTTTTTTTTTTAATTCAAATTGTAGCTCATGTCGGTTTGAATATTGCCCTTTTTCTATTTTTATCGATTTATTTTTATTTGCTTTCCATAGTTTTACTTTTACCCCCCCCCCCCCCCCCCCGTTTTCCTCCTCGATATTCATCCGAACGCGTTCCTCAAGTCTGTTGCGACGGAGGCCTTTTTCATCCGCTCCTCCTTTTTTTTTTTTTTGTTGTTTTCTTTCTATCCCCTTAAAAAAAACACCCCCGCGGTGGGCCCGACGCCGCCGCCGCCGCCGCCGTTGCTCCGCAGTCCGGAGGCATTTCGCGGGCTGTTACGCAGTTTCTCCCGGGCGCCCTCAGCTCCGTGACGTTCATGACTCGCTCGGAAAACCGGGGAGAGAGAGAGAGAGGAAAGAATTAAAAAAAAAAAAAAAAAAAAGGTTGTTAATGACACGTAGTTTGATCTCCGGGGGCGAGAGGGGGCAAGCCGCGCACCGAGCCGGGGCTCTAATGCTCTCCAGATGTCTCCCCGCAGACCGCGGCCAAGTCGGCTTGCACAACCTCGCTCTCGGGAAGATGGGATCGCGGGGCAGAGCCTCGTTAGAGCCGCTTGTTTTTAAAGTGACTTTATCCAGGCTTTTCCTCCCCCCCCCCCACCCCCCTTCCTTCCTTTCTGGGTCGACTGCGCGGCGTTCAACACAGTGCTGAAAGTTACGTACTTTCGCGGACGCTCGGTGCCAATCAGTTTGAGTCGTACGATCTAAATCCCAAACGTCAAAACATCTGTAGCGCGGTTTCATTGGTACCCAACTATCGGAGGGGGGGGGTGTCCTGCTGTTTCCCTCTTCTTCCGGACCCTAAAAAAAAAAGCCATTTTCTTTTGCTCATTGTGGTGTGTCTGCGTCAGATCCGTGGTCACTTTCTGCGTGGCTGTGTGGTCATTTCACTGCCAAAGAAGCTGTAAGTTCCTCCCAATATGTGAAGTGTAGGTCCAGCATGAGGCGTCCAAAAAAAAAACCAAACCAAAACCCCACCGTCGGCCTCCTGGTGGGTACTTGGTCGAATCTTGCAAGAAGAAGAAGAAAAAAAAAAAAAAGAAAAATCCCATCGCTTGTTGAGGCCTGAACCCGGGGACCGAAACGTTTTTATTTTGCGACAGGCTCACGTAAACATAGGCCGGAGGTCGGAAACGACGGCGAAGGCCGGGCACAGGTTCATCGAGGAAGGGTCACGTGCGCGTTTGAAGGCCGAAAGCGACTCCTTCGGTCGTCAGGCTTGGGCAGGAATTGTACATTTTTTTATATTTAATGTGTCGGCCCCGTTGTCCCGGCAACGGCGGGGGAAATCCAAAATGCGGATTTGCGTCTGAGCTAGGTCTCCCCCCCCCCCGGTATGTGATAGAACGCGATATCTTGCGGCGTCTCCGTAGCCGAGCGACCGCCTTCCTGTCTCGCCCCGGACAGGAAACACCGAGATGAGATGTGCTGTTGTTCCAAACCCGGGGCTTTGTAACCTCATATTCTTCTTGGCCAAAGGCGGCAGAAGAGAACGGCCTGAGCATGTGAAGGCCCGGAAAACACCGCGTTGTGGATCCATAGAAATGCATGACCGTTCCCCCCCTCCCCCCCGTAGCCGTGGCAACAGTCATCCACTCTCAACCCTGCGACTGATGTCATGCTTCGCCTCTCCGCGCCGGAAACGGCGGCGTTTACGGTGTCGCGGGCCGTCTCGGGCTTTTCCCCGATACGCCCTATTCTTTTTTTCTTTTATTATTTTGTGCTTTGTTGCCTTCTCCGGCCGCGACACCGACGCACGTTTTTATTTTAATTTTCCCCTCGCTGCCACTATCTCCTGTTGCCATAGTAACACTCGATGTCTCGCTGCTCCTTCGTCTCGGAGGGGGGAGGGAGGGAGGGAGGGAGGGAGAGGGAGGAGCGGCGAGGGAGAGGAGAGATCCACCAAGAGGGATGCAGTCGGGTCTAAACACCGACGGCAGGACGGCGCGTCCCCCACCCGCGTGTCCATGGTTTCCCACTAAGCGTTATTTTATTCCCTGTCAGCAGCATCTCAAGCCGTGGTTGTTTTTTTTTGTTTTTTTTTTGTCTCTCTCTCTCTCTCCCTCTCATTCTCTCGCATGTGACTGACAAACAGGGCAGGGCAGGCACCTCGTCCCGACGCCGCAGAAGTCGCCGGTTGAGGTCGAAAACGACCGCACTCCGTCGATCGCGTCTGTCGTCACGCTGATCTATCTCTCTGTATGACTCTGTTTTACTCTTTTTTTTTTTTTTTTATACAAAAAAAAAATGGGGCGATTTGCACGTGTGCTGTTTTTCCCGAGGGCTCTCTTTGGCTGCGTCCGTTGGTCTTTCGGCACACGCCCATTTCCGGTTTCGTTCTGTTTTACCTCATTCTCGTTTTTTGCGTGTCTCTCTTCCTCTTTCCGTCTGGCTGCTGGGGGCTCCTCTGCGGTCAGTCACGACCCCGCCGGTGTGACCGTGGCCTCGCCAGGCTCGAGGAATCCGCGGGAGGTGCCGTGCCGGGCGCCGCGACCCCGGGGGGGGGCGGGTCTTTTACAGTTTGCGTCAAAGAGTCGACGACGTTTTTCGTCCGCCGATCGCGACATCCCCGCCCCCGTCACGCGGCGCCCCCTCCAGCCGCCGTTCAGAAGTAGGTCCTCCTGCTCTTTGGGGCCTAGCTCTGGAGGCCTCATTACGGCCCTCCCACGGTTTAGCACATTCAGACGCGTTTCCTCTCGTAAAGTGTCCCGGGATCAGAGGAGGAGGCTGTAAACACATAGAGGGACGCTATCGCAACACTTTGTGGCGCAGTGGCTCTAACACGCAGCAGATTTGGGGTCCTAGTTGTGGTTTATTTTAAATTTATTTATTTTTTTCTGTGTAGGAAAATGTAAACCACATGGGTAAGATCTCCAGAAAGGGTAAACATTGATGCAAAATAACACCTTTTGCAGGCAATCACCTATGGGGTGAATTAGAGCAAAGCCGACGCCCCGACGTTTGCTCCATTTTGCGGTGCTGGGCCTCGAGGGGAACCTCATCTTGTTGTCGCCCGTGAGCCCGCGGGGGGCAGAGCGGGGGGCAGAGCGGGGGTCGTCTAGTGATCGGGAGATTGCCGGTTTGATCTTCGGCGGGTGGGGTGCTGAAGTGCCCTCGAGCAAGAACGCTTAACTCCCCGGGCTGCGTCCCACTGCTCCTAGACACATCAGATACTAGGATGGGTAAAATGCACAGAACTCATTTCCTCACGGGGATTAATGAAGACTACAACAACACATGACAAATGAAAGATAAAATAAGATAAAAGCATTCTTAAGAATGATTGGAATGCGATGTGCTAACCAGAGGCACTAATACAATGTACTGCATATCCGTTTATTTATTTATTATTATTATTTTTTGCTGTACTGCATATTCTTTATTTTCACGTGGTCCATTCACTTTCTTTGTCTTGCAACATGATTGAACCAATGTAACTTCAGGAAGCGGATGCTTGGCAAGTCCACCGTTGTGCAACTTTGAGGTTTTCTGGCGATTTCGATCCGTGCATACGTCACTGGCGCATGTCACGCGACTCACGTACCGACAACCACGAGGCGTGTTATGGATTACTGCCTGCTTTTTTTTTTATTTATTTATTTTTTTTTTAAGTCCTTTTCTCCTCCTTTCGGCCCCTTCAGCCTGACATTGTTTTGGATTTAGCTTCACAGTCTCGAGGCTTTCCCTGGGGGGTAGCTCATCCAACTGCACGTTAACGGAGCGGTGACAGGACAACAGACGGGGCAGGGCTGAGCTTGGGTCCAGATCTTAATGAGGGAATTATGTTTTATGTTTTTTGTCAGTTCGTTGTTAGTCGTTCTTCAGAGAGAACAAAAACTTCTCCCAACTTTTCGGAGCGGGGATTTATGGGCGGGTCCCGGGATCCGTTAGCTCCAGGAAATGCGCCCAACGAGGGGACGCTGACACCGGGAAACGATCTTCCGTAAGCCACATTTCAATGAAAATGATCAATATCAATATGTAATTTACATCTGTACATTTATAAAATGGGGACTAAAAAGTTTAACCAATGTAAGGTTTAACCGTGCTCGTAAAACGCTCGTAAATTAAAAAAACATTTAAAAAGCTGGTTATTAGGTTTTGTATTTATTTGGAATGTAGTATAGTGTTAACAATGTTAGTAATAACATTCTTTCTCGGGCCTGGAACTCAAACCATTTTCTGATGCCCCAAAAACGTACATTTAAATGATTAAATAAATACTGTAAACGTGCAACGATTAGTCGACTAATGGCTTGAACTGACGACTAATAGTTGACGAGAAAAATCTTTAGTCGGGGGCAGCCCTCATCTTATCACAAAGCACTACCCCGACGATTTATATCATTGAAGAACAGATTGTGATGGAAGTCCTGGAGGCTGTGACTTGTTAGCGTACATACCAAATACTTGACAGGCCAGATACTCTGATCTTATTTTTTCTGCGCTCACTTTTGAAGTCCCGTCGTCACTAGTAACTGACGTTGACGATCGAAAGCGCTGATGTCTTCTGTTATTTCTGCGGTGTATAATTGATATTCCAAAACAAAAGAAAAAGCCACAACAATTCCGCTATTGTGCGTGCGTGCACCAGAGGCGGTAGATGTCGCAAAACGTTTGCACGCGATGTTTTTTAACAAAAGTTCCGAGCTTCAGCCCCCGCTACGACGGCGCTCCGGGGCGCTGGAAGCCAGTTGTCGCTGAGTCTTAGGTCATGCACGCTCCCGTGGAGGGGGGAGAGGCTCGGGACGCGGTGTCATTTTGGGAGGATGCCTCTCGGAATGTATGGAAGGAGGCAGAGGCTGTGAGCCGATACAAATGTAAGAGCGCGGTGGCCCCAATGTCCTGCTCTTCGCCTACACTCCAGACAGACCTCCAACATCTGGTACAGAGCTCCACGCTCTTTCATGTCTAAGCCCCGTTGCATGTGTTGTCTGGGTTCCCGTCTGCATGTGTGTGCATGTGCACCGGGGGCTTTAGAGTAAGTCTGTGTGCGGATGATGTGCCGTTATTAAAGGACATGCATGCACAAGGGGGATCTGCGCGGTCCGTTTTGGAAGGAAGTCGAACCATTTCATATTGTCCTTATTGTCCAGCTCCAGTGTGTGTTTGGACTTAAGTTATAGTTCAATGAAGACACCTGATAAAGTTTTTACCCCTGTCTAAAATAGAAGCGTACAGTATCTGAATTGTGCATTTTGGACACGACCCCTTCGCTCAGCTCTGCCTACATCCACCTCGGCCAAGAATCATATCTCGCTATTTTTAGGCTGAATGGAAATATATCTCGGTATTTTCTACGAAGTGGGCAGAATGTTCAGTTGGAAGTCAAAGCCACATATGAGATGTCACAAAACACTGACTAAAATAAAATGCAAAGACAGGGTTTCCTTCCCCGTTTGAAAATGTACAAATTTGATTCTTTCAAAATGAAAATCTTGGCGAACAAAGTCTTGAACTTGAACTTTTACATTGAATCTCATTCATTCTCATAATACCAGAATCAGCCTGTACCGAAACATGGTTGGTCCATTCTAGGGCCAGGCGAAATTGCATATATCTAATATCACAATATTTTTGGATAAATACCTCGATAACGATAATTCCAAATAATAAAAATTCCCATGTGTCATATCGCAATAACGATATAATATCCATACGTCGCCCAGGCCGACCTACAGTCAGTCTGCTTTAAGTCGCTCTGATCACATCCAGTGAATCCCTATATCGGTGAACCCTGTGGCCGTGGCTGAGACTTGTTTTACCTTGTTGGGCGCGGGGCCATACCATGAGGGTTGACCTGAGAACCTCTCTAGCTCCAGGAATGCTCCCTCTGGGGCCTGAAAAGTTGAGCTTAGCATCTGTGACCTGTTAAATTCATCACCGCGGGAGGCCAGCTTCACACTCCGGCTGACACGCTTCCATGCCAGCTTCCATGCTCCCACGTCGTTTTTCAAGTTGTTTATTCACCGTGAACGGTTTGAGGAGAAGGTGTTATTAATATTTAGCCTTTAATAGCGAGCGTTCATTTCGACTAGATGTTTGCTTCCTGTGTGTTGCCTACCTTTTTTTTAGTTCAAAGTATTTTCATGGAACTAACGGAACAGAATTCGACTTATAGCACATATGTTTATTGTGAGTTATGGGTTAATATTTTAGGGTTATGCCCTTTTGAAATAATCAGATTAAGATGTAACGTTTCAGTTTTCGGTTTCATAATATCAGTGTTACCCTCAAAGAGGGTCTTCATGATGTTATTTCTGCTTTTTGTCAATTCTTTACCAGATATTGTGCCGCGCCAGATTTTTATTTACATTACATTATCGGTCACATATTATCACATTAATTTAGATTCCAAAATTCTCTCATGGCATTGTCTCCATTCCGCCCACACTGAAACAACATAAGACTAGGGATCTTAATAATTAACCATTTAACTGATAGAATTAATGGATCAAAATTGTTATTGTCGGTTAGAACAGTTAAACAGTTAAAAAAAAAAAATGTAATTGTACAAAAGTTTGTTGCCTGGTGAAAGACAAATTGAGAGGTAGAGTCCATTAAACATATGGGGGATTCATTTTGTGTGTTGCCAACTATTTTTAATAATCTCTAGGGCTGTCTCCGAATTTTGTCAGATGATTCGGCTGTTCCATGCAAATATTCGACGGGGGTCGGTCACACGGAGGAAGGGCACGAGTTCCTCCATGCATCCCTCCAAATGAAAGAACTAAAAACAGTGTAAACAACTAAAAACACACTGTTTTTAGTTGTTTTACTTTGGGGGAACGGCTCCAAATACGGAACAGCTCCATGTCTCTGCTGTGGTCGTGTCTAAATATATATTCATGATGCCCCTTATTTATCATTATAATTGGTAAAGTCCAATAAAAAATGTAATAATTTCTTTTATTCGGGCGAGCCGTCATATTTTTAATACCGTCGGATAACTGTTAACGACAGTCAGAAAAAAATTCTAAATTAGCATGCCTACATATGCCATTTTTGATGTTGCCCAATGATGACATGGGTTGAATCATCCTCCCAGCCCTGTTTAGGAAACACCCAGATCAGAGAAAGTATGAACACCACTGAAATGATGTTCATCGCTTGGACATTTACGGGAAAAAAAACGAATGAAATGTCGGAATGTCTCTGTAACCTGGTGACTTTCTACACAGGAAAATGTAACCACGCTCTTGTTTTGAAAGGGCCCCCGCAAATGTACCATTTCTGCGAAAGATAAAGCATCTGAATCTGAAATGAAAGCTAAAACAAAAACACGTATTTGGCATTCTGACATAAAATGTGCCCCAGAGTCACATGTCATATTGAAGTATGAATTCCATCAAAGGATATGAGAGGATCGTCCAGAACTGTGCCAGACAGTCGAGGGGGGTTGGGCTTTCAAGAGGCTGCGAGTGCTCTGGATATTAGGTGGGTCCAAATGCACGATTCGCACCGTGTCATGCGGCGATGGAATCGGGCAAAACCTCACGCCGATGGAGCCAATTACGGTCGCCTTAAATTTTACCCCGTTTTGTTTTCGTTTCCATACAGTTGAACGTTCTGGAGAGTAGTGGCTATCTCAAAATAGGGCTGTTTTTCATCATTCCTTGGAAAAATAAATAAATAACCCAACCTCTTCTGAGGTTTCCTGGCTGACAGCTGCCATTGTCTATAGAATACGGACCCCGGAGTCCAGTCTCAGGGCTCGGACCTCTCTACCTACCAAAAACAACAACAAAAAATAGACAGCGTTGGTGCACTCTCCAGCTGGCGAGGAGAAAACAAACCTCCCTGGCTCGGGGTTCGAGTCCCAAAAAGGATCAACAGAAACTGGATGTGTGGACTCCAGGGCTTAAAGAAATGTAAAGGTAATGCAAATATTATGAATAAAACAAAGTTTTATTCCACAAGCGTCTCTCTGGTCGCGGTCTTTTTTTTTTAATTTTTTTATTTAATTCCTCCTGGTCGGGGGTACAGGGGTTCGAGCCCCTCCACCACCAGCACCACCTTGGCCCCTGCAGCCGCAGGAATGCATTCTGCTGTCAGGAAGCTGTAAAGTGCTGACATAGAGGTCAGCGAACGTTTACACACATGTGGCTTTACTTTCGCAACTCTTTCAGCATGCCTCGTCCTTTTTTCCCCTCCATCCCTTTCTTCTGCTTTTGTCCTCTCTTCTGCTCCCTCGACTTTCCTCTCCCGTCTCCCTTCGGTCCTGGGTTGTTGTTGTTTTTTTTCCGGCGAAAGCGTTCTGTGGCGTGGAGGCGCCCGCAGGTCTGACGGTTCGAGGAAGGACACCGAGGGGGGATCCCTCGATTGGGCATTTTCCCCCGTTTCCGCCTCCTCTGGCCTTGGAGGTGGTGTGGCGCGCAATCCCGATTCGGAATGAGTAAAGTGGCTTTAACGGCATTGCATAACTTTTAAGGCAGCGGTCACTGACTACATCCTTTTCTGAAGCACTGAACCACAGCGTTCAATGCCATCTGATGGGTGTCCGCCCGCTGGCCGACACGTGCCACTGCAGCTGTATGGAAGGACTTGAGCAGAGACCTTGTGAAACATCATTGATATCGTTATCATTGATATTTGGTTCAATACAGGTCATGAGGCAAAAACTGTCACTCGAGTTATTCTTGCTGGTTTCACGATTTTAGGCATTTTGGAGCCTTGTATCGATACATCTTGCTGCTATACTTGTGCTTTAAGGTAGACACTCGTGGCGCGTGGTCTGCTTTGAGCTGCTTTAACCGGCGCCTGCATCAGACATCTAGATCTCGCCACAACTTTGCACGCATCAGCCGCGCGTGAACATTTCTCGGCATACATTTAAGAAATGCCAGGACTCCATTTGCGTTTCTCTGTGACCGGTGTTACTGGATCCTGCGTGATGCGGGGCGGGGCCGGAGAGCAGCGGCCTGTGGCATTCCTGCCACAGGCCGCTTAATTTCTGCTGAAATTGTGAAAGTCCTGATTTCATTAGCCGCTCTGTTTTGTCTCGGGTTATTTAGAGGAAGCCCAGAAATTCCAGCGCGAGCGTTCTCTGCTGAGCCAGATTGAACATGTGGTTCTGTTCGGCCTCACGAAACCCCGGCTGTGGATTCGGGGACGCACTATACACACAGCGCGGGAAGCGCCCCCCCCGCTTCCACCTTCCCTCCCCTGTCTCGCTTCCGCAGACGGTCGCGCTGTCAAAAAAACTTTGCTTTATTCGGGAAGTTTTGATAAATGACAACGTATCGGTTTCAGTAGACGGCGGGTCATTTGAGTGCACCGGGATATAATGAAGCCTGCCGTATTATCCAGATTAGTTTACACATTTATATTCCTGCCCTCTTTGGCCGATCCTCGTCACCACAACGTTTCTCGTTTCGCTGTCAAGGCCAGAGAAACCTCACCTCTCCATCTAGCTGCCTTTCTGCCGCGGGTTTCTGATTTCGTTTTTATTGTTGAATTGAGCTGGTTGTTTCCTTGTTTTCAAGTGAACCCCCCTTGTCATCCAGCACTTCCAGACCATGCTGAAGTCCAAGCTGAATGTGCTGACGCTGAGGAAGGAGCCGCTGCCCACGGTGATCTTCCGCGAGCCTGAGGCCATCGAGCTCTGCTCCGCCACTCCTCTCCCAAAGAGCAGGACCCATGCTGGATATAAGGTACGGACAAAATGTTCTTTATTTATCTTGAGCCATTAAAGTGTAATCCTTAAGATTGCTTGTGTTGGTTGGATTCAATTAAAAGTCCCAGAATTCCAGCAAGGTCGAAAAAGCAAGGTTTTTTTTTTTTTTTCCCAACGCCCCGGTTGATCTCCGCTTTTGCTCTTTGCCACATTCTTTTCTCCAAAGTTTGCATCTTCTGATCATTGATTTGTTTTAGCCACTTGATGGTGAAGATATTTTTTCAGCAGAGGGTGCTGTTTTTTTTTCTATATTGACAGTTTACTGACCACGACCACGCAGCTTCATCAGCGGCTGCCCTTCCTCCCCTCACCCAATCTTCCCATTCTTGCCAGAAAAGGCGGACCCCGCCCCCAACAGTGGCACTAGCACATAGATGAGCAAATGCCGAACACAAATATATTGACTGGCTGTTTATTTTAAGTGCCAGCCAAATAATGTATCATGTATCAGATTTTTTTTTAACAAAATAATCTTACGGATTACCACTTTAAAAAAGAAACACATTGGCTATTTGTATTCGGATGCCCATGAATGTCTCTAAATGTGTGTTGCGTGGGTGTGTTTGTTTGCTTTTGTGCCTGGGCTCCGACTTCTAGCCGAGGCGCTGCTCAACTCACTGCCGAGTTTCAGCTAAAAACTAAAACAAACAAGTCGACACATCAAAAAAGTGGATTTGATCTGCTATTAAGAATAACACTTCCGACTGAGTGTGTGTGCGTGTGCGTGTGTGCGAGAAAATGTCTTGTTTAAGAAAATATTCGGCACTTTGTGGATGTTTCGTTCCGATTGTTGTTTTAAAACATTTTCAGGGTCATTAGAAGCCAACATTCATTCTAAAGTTGGCAAGTTGTTTTTAGGAGGTTGAGGAAAATAATCCTAGACGCAACCCGCCAAAAAGCACATACGTGGCCGAAACAGACTGAACAGTCGGTTGCTCACGTGCGCGTCCACGAGATGGTTGCACAAGTGTCTTAAATGCCATCGGCAGCAAAGGGACCAGGAGGGTTGGAACTTCAGCAGCATGTCCAGTGGTCCACCTGTAAAAATGAAGTGAAACTCCATCGGGCCGGTTTTTAAGCGGGACAGAAAGAAAAAAAAAAAAAAAAAAAAACGAGACGGACGGAGGTGATGGACTCTTTGTCCATATTAAATTCTGGGTCCGAGGGGGGAGAGACAGAACGACCAGGCCAACGGTCAGGCTCTCTGCTGCTCGTTTCTCTCTCGAGTGTGTTCGTGCCAGTGCTTTCCAGACTGCTGGCAGTCGTAGGCCGGCCTCAGTGGCTCTCTGCAAAGTGTGAATGGCCCTGTCTTCCACCTCGACCTCCTCCTCCTCCCAGTGCCTCCTTCCGAGGCGAGCCAACGCTAACTGAGAGCCAAGCCCCATTGCAATAAGCCACAGGATTCGAGCCGCAAAGACAGATTCCTGTGCGCCCGCCTTTCTCCTCGTATGTCTGGCTTTTTGGTAGATCTGTCTTCCCTCTGCCACAGTCTGTTAGTTGTTTTATGCGACTTCCAGTCACTTTGAATGACCCGTCAATGATTTATCTGCATATCTCTCCGCCCTGCCAAATCCCCGCATTTAGATCATATTAGATCCACACTTAATCCATCCCTGTATGGACAGAGCAGCACACCTCAAAATGATCGTAATTAATATTCATTTCTTTACAATGGCAACATCCAATGAACCTAGAAATTTACTACAAAAATTGAAACATTTCACAATATACAATAAATCTTACGTGAACAATATAGCTATGTTCGTATATTAAAATGTAGGGACACACACACTGTTCCCTATATCATCCACCTTTAATGTTTTGTGTAAATGCAGCCATCACCGGGTGTGAGAGAGGGATTCTCCTGATGTATTGTTTCCTCCAGATTTTTTTTCCAAGCCTGTTGATGACCGTCAAATAACTCCAGAGCGGATGTGGAACGGCAGATCGATGTCTCCGTTTGGTTTAATGCCGTTGAGTGGATCATTGGCATCGAAGTTTTATGCTGCACTTACTGAGGGAATTGCATTAAACTGGTATGCATTTTGAAAATACAATGTTAAAAAAAGTCACTCCACGGTTTTTGTTATTAGCTGCGTGCGTTGGATCCCGATGTGTTTGGAGCTATTTTGGACATTTTAAAAATGGATTGTTGTCGGCCTTGAGAGGGTTCTCATTGCCCTACAGTCATAGTGGAAACACTGCGATGGGAGCAAGTGTGGGTAAAAAAGTCCTTTCCGTCTATGTTTGGCAATCAAAGTCATAATTTCGTTAACGCGATCATGTGAACATCTCTGAGAAAAAAATGGAACCTTGTGGTTGAATATGTATCACCAGCCGCAGCTTTTCCCAGAGTTCCTCCGCCAGCTCTGTCCGGTGGCACCAGGTCCATTCAGCTCTGTGGAGCTGGACGACTTCTTTCCCTTGCACACAAGCATTAAAAGTTGTTCCAAACCGCTATATTGTCGTTCAGACAGTCACTTAAGACGGACTCATATCAATTTGTCCTCAAGTTCAATGTCGGCCATTGGAGGTTTCTTGGGTGCTAGAATTTGCCTCGTCAGACTACCAATTCCATGAATGACATTAGGTGTGATTCATGTGCAACTTCCATTACAACTTGCAGACGGCTGCAGAAGATATACTGAGAAGCGATAGCTGGATTAAAAAAAAAAAAAAATCCTTATTATCCACAACTTCAAGGTTCGGTGAGGATAAATAAGAATGAATAAAAAAAATTGAGGACTATGCCTTTAACGCCCTCTCCCTTCTTGCCCTGCTCCCTCCTCTTCGCCCCGCCGTGCTTCTTTCCAGCTGAAACGCTCCCTGTTGACCGGCAGGCAGAGAGACTGACTGGGTCTCGCTGTCCCTTTGCCAAAACTAACAGCCAGCAGGTATGAAAGGCCACCCCTCATGGCCCTGCCACAGCCCTCCTCTGTGTTATCATTGCAGTTTGTAGTTGTACAGCCAGGACTCAGGTACCAGTGTTTTTAAAGATGAATTCAAGCATTTGCACGTCATGTTTTATTTTATTATTAGTTTTTAATCATGCTGTGTCTCATTGACCTCACCAGCCAGACTGATTCAACTGTTGTTTAACGCCGCACATCAAACTGGAATGCATTGGATACATCTCCTGATATAGTATAAAAGCATCTTGAGGCATGTAAACAAATACCCAGTTTGTAGCCCCTTTTGACACGAGCAACAAGACAAGTTTGTCTGTACTTATAAGGCACTTCAGTGCAAACACACAGACGCACACATAAGCACAAATTGATTGATTGCCGTAAACAAGTCTCGTTCGACTGCTTCTATGAACAGAGCCGAGCGCAGCCACAGCCACTAAAACCTCAGCTCCTTTCATCACAAAAACCGGCTGGTGATCTGGCAACCCACAGTGAAATAGAACTGGCAACCCCAATCCTGAAAGGCATTCAGCATTTAATATGAAATGTATGAATGATGTATAACGATAAAGCTTATCAGAAAACTCAGGTATTTTATTTTTTTTATAGTCGTATACTGTAGTTTTGTTACACCCTTACTGTAGATACTCAGTTAAATAGTTGAGTTGAAGTATATGAGGTGTGTGTGGTTTATAACAACACCCTTGAAATCATTCGGGATTTATTTAATAAGAGGAACAACCGACAACACTTGGAGAACGATCAAACTTAAGGTTTGAATCAGCGTGGGTTTGAAAATCTGGAAAAGCCGGGTTTTAACATTAACATATGAACGTCCGCTCTCCGGGTGTGTGGCTGAATTGTTTGAAATCCAGTCGCAACAGTAGGAAACGGGTGGATTCAGCATTCGCATCCAACTTTCTGCACTTTTCTGTTCTGTTCTGGCAGACATTTTGATTCGGTGCCCGGAATATTCCGACAAGAATGCTAACCAACCGTGTGTGTGTGTGTGTGTGTGTGTGTGTGTGTGTGTGTGTGTGTGTGTGTGTGTGTGTGTGTCTGTCTGTGTGTGTGTGTCTGTGTGTCTGTGTGTGTGTGTGTGTGTGTATACTGTGTACCCGCGAATCCACCTCATTGTCTGTCTCAGGCACACACTCTCCTGGATTACATAACCACAAGGTGGTGACAGTGGTGGCCCGCTGGGTGTTGCCATGGTGATGGAGTGGAGGTTTAGGGCAAGACTGTGGCTTTTCAAGCAAATACAAGACGATAATTTATCTTCCTGTTGTAACCAGTCTGCTTCAGTGCCTAACAGAGCTTCCCCCTGGGCCGTTATTCGGTCTAAACGCATTGTATATGCATGTCATACTCTATTGCTACAACAGGTTTGTTTAGGTCCTATGTCTACTCTACAGTATATGCTAAGTAATGCACTACAGATTTAAAACCATAGATGCAATGTTACCTCATAATTCATGGCTTGGGGCTTTACCGTCCACCATCTTGGCCACCTATGGCAGCACTTAAGTATCCATGAGACCAGAGCGGCTGGCAGGACTACCCACGCATCAGCACACAGTTTAAAAGCAGTTTACAGTTTAATGTCTTTTTACTAGGGCTGTCAAAGTTAATGCGATAACGCGCGTCAACACAGCGACATGTCTTGCTGATATAGCCATGACAATACAACATACTTTCTCTCAGTCTTTCTCCCCGGCCAATTGGTACTGGACGCGCCTCGGCACGACGTCTGCGGAGAATACTCAAAATAAGCGGAGAAATGTGGTCCATAACAAAATCCGACTTTTTATCATATTTGCAAAATTGAAGATGTAAACTTTCATTTGCTGAATCTTAAACTCGAACAGTATCAGCAAACATGTTAAAATGCTTCTAAAAAGCCGTCCTCCGAGCAGTCGAAACATTTATCTGCCTCACCTTATGTATGTTGCGCGGTCGGACGTGGTAGCAGACACCAAATGTTGTAATAATCCGTGGATGGTGCCAGCATGCAAGTTTTTCCATCAGCACACTGTGGTGTGGGGGTGGTGTGGTTTAAGCAGCCGCACCTGTCTTGTGTCTCGGTAACTGGGCATGGAATCAACGTGGCGTTACGCCTGTTATTCGTTAGACAATAATCAACAAGCCACAGGTAAAACCCCCACCCCCCCCCCACACACACACACAGGAGAGGAGCCCTTGTCAGGACATGTCTCCATCTGCTCTGACAGACACAGGCGATGTGGTTGAATACACACCAGTTTTATTGAAGAGAGTGGGCTGGGTGAAACAAGCCCGGAGCAGATGTACATGTCATGACAAGGGCTCCTCTCCTGTGTGTGTGTGTGTGTGTGTGTGTGTGTGTGGGGGGGGGGATGGGGGTTTAACCTGTTGCTCATTGATTACTCTAACGAGCAACAGGCGAACAGCCACCTGTCTTGGGCCCAATTACCTAGGCCCAAGACAGGTGTGGGTGCTTAAACCACACCACACACACACACAATTTTAAAAGCTATAAATGAGTAAGACTGTTTTTCTTATGTGCGCCGTTATTGGCTCAGAGACAGAACGCGGGACATCTGGTGAAGCTCGCTGTACGTTCTCAGTCGCGATTGTTTAAACACTACCAAAGCAGTACCTTTTAAGGGTTTCTGGATAATATTTGTCATTGTTTTGGGTTGTTAATGATTGAATATTGATTTCCAATAAACACACATTTGCATAAAGCAAGCATATTTGTCTACTCCCATGTTGATAAAAGTATTATTAAGTAAGGTACATTTTGAACAGATTAAAATGTGCAATTGAATTGTGATTAATTGCGATTAACTATGGACAATTATGCAATTAATCGCCATTAATTATTTTAATGGATTCACAACCCAAATCTACCTATGGGTCAACTAAAATTACAAAGAGTTGGTCAGTGAAGTAACATCACCGTTGACTAATGTTTCCCGTAACAGATCAGCTAAGTTCTTGCAGTTTCAACAACATTGATCTATATGCGGAGAAGTAAGGCTTGTTTGTTTACCCGCCAACCTGAGGAGTCCCACATATTGTGAGCACATGTCCACCACGTAGCTGAACTTACTGGAATCCGGCCATCTATTCATCATACGTTACCATTTCTTATGATCTCACGCGTTTGCAGGAATTTCCTTTTAGTTAAGCAAAGAAAAGTCCTTATCAGTAAGCCATGTTTAGTCTGCCTGAGTTGGAGATTGAGAACTGCAGTTAAAGTTAAAGTTCCCTTCAACTACACTGTGTTTGGTAAAACACATAGCCTCACATGGTGTGACTCTCTATGCAATAGTGCCTAATACCCAAGGCTCTTTGTTCTCAATTGTCTTTGGTCTATCAAAGAAGATATAGGCTTAGTACATTAGAGACTGGCTGGTATGTTGACTTTTCAGTGTTTTCCAAATGCCTCTGAGCAGCTTTGGCTTGGCCCAGCATGCATAGTGTATCCCAGTCTAGTGACAGTGTATGTGCGTGTGTCTCGCTATCTCATCCTGACGTCATTCACATCATTCAGCCAGCAGATCCTACCAGTGCTCTGCCTATGAGTCGGGCAGAGAGGCCCTTTGTCTTGAGTTGGACATTAGTCTGATGTCAACCAGTGTGTTTGACCTCACGCTCTTAATGAGTGACGGACAATAGAGCACACATCAGTGACATTTTATTGATTTAAATTCTCAGAAGTGAGACCTTTAGGTCCTAATCGGATTCATTCATGTTTTGGACTTTTTTGGTGACCTTGACTGAGGCTTTCCCAGCTCTATGTGACTCAGAGACTCTTATGTCAGCTGTACTTTTCGCTGCAGATTTTTATGCTATAATATGACCAGGATTAAACTACACACCTTAACTGGTTTCCATGATTGCCAGTTTTACTCATTATTCTTTCAGTCGACCATGTGGGTTTGAACACGACTGGGCACCTTTCTACTCCATTGAAGCAACTCTTTATCAACAACAGGGACAAGGGCTCGCTTAGTCAGACCAATTTCTCTTCCAGGTGTTTGACTCCCTGTGTTTCACACACTGACTATCAGCTACAGACAGACGGAGTGAGCTCGGCAGTGCCAGGTCGCAGAAATAAACAAACAAGCTTTGTTAAATGGGTCAGGAACAGAAAGTACGAGAGAGAGCGACGGAATGTGAGAGGAACAGAAAAAACAAACAACCTGACTCACTTGGCTCGGTTTAACATTCAGACAAATAATCAGCAGCAAGGACTAAAGCAGCCTTGTGGTCAGATGGTCGAATGTCTGACTCAGACGCTCGGATCGCGCCACTTTAATTCCTTGGACGGGCATGGAAAGTTTGGCCAGTGTAAAACAACCACAACTACAAATAAACATGAATACAAAAACATCCTGAAACAGCCAAAAACAGCCTGATAACCTCCACAGACAAAATTATCATTTTCACTTTATTGTTGGACTGAACTGGACTGGAATGAATCCCATAGCACTGAATTACACCATATTAGGCAGCAAGTGAACAGTGAGTTATTGGAGTTGATGTGTTGGAAGTAGGCTAAATGGGCAAGCATAAGGATCTGAGTGACTTAACAAGTCACTCATCGCAATTGTGATGACTATACGACTGGGTAAGAGCATCTCCAAAACGACAGGTCTTGTTCCTGGTATGCAGTAATTAGTACCTACGAAAAGTGGTCCAAGGAAGGACAACGGGTGAAGCAGCAACAGGATCATGGGCGCCCATGGGCTCATTGATGCCATGGAGAGTGAAGTGTAGCCCGCCTGGTCCGATCCCACAGAAGAGCTACTTTAGCACAATTTGCTGAAAGAGTTAATGCTGCTATGATAGAAAGGTGTCAGAACACACAGTGCATCACAGCTTGCTGCATATGGGGCTGTGTAGCTGCAGACCGGTCAGAGTGCCCATGCTGACCCCTGTTCACTGCTGAAAGCACTACAATGGTCACGTGAGCATCAGAACTGGACCATGGAGCAATGGAAGAAGGTGGCCTGGTCTGATGAATCACGCTTTCTTCTACATCATGTGGTTGGCCGGGGTTAGGGTCCGATCCGATGGAGCATCTGTGGGATGTGCTGGAACAACAATTCCGATCCATGGGGGTCCCACCTCGTAACTTACAGGACTTAAAGGATCTGCTGCTTACGTCTTGACAGACGTTAGCTTGCCAGATACCACAGGACACCTTCAGAGGTCTTGTGGAGTCCATGTCTTCACGGGTGAGAGTTATTTTGGCGGCGCGAGGAGGAGCTACACAATATTAGTAGTTATTAGTGGTGGTTTTAATTTTGTGGCCGATCGGTGTGTATTGTGTGCTCTCTAGGAGGGCTGGGTGCTATTGACAAAATGAAATGTGAGGATATTTTGGGGGTGCATATCCATAAGCTATTTACACACAATTAATATTTGTGTGGAATGAATGGATAACGGATATTATGACCAAGCAGGTAGAACAACTAGAACAGTCTATGACGTTCCCAAAAATTGCATCACTACAATTATTGAAGTGAAGCCTTAAAGGCCAGAAAGACAACCATATTATAATAACCAAATCCCAAATGATATCTTTCAATCCATCAATTCATCCGATCACAATATTAATATTATATTAAGATTGGGCGCTGCATTGAAACGGATGAAAGGTGCCGTGAATGCTTCTATATTTTTTACAAAAAAAAACGGTAAAAAAAAGGTATTTCTGTCTCAGGAATGTCTTGAACAGACTCTTGATTTATCTTTGGAATACACACAGACACTCACACACACTTGGTGCGTTCTTCCTCTGGCGGCACAACACAAACAGACCGACACACAGCACGCCGCAGCGTGGGGAGCCAGCTGTACGCTGCCGATTCAATAAGGGTACAGGAATGTTAACAACCTCTTAAGGAATGCTGCCTTCTCAACCTAGAGCGTTCTCGGGCCACGCAGGCTGCGGGGGCCTCCCGAAAGGGATCTCTGCCTGTGGCGGGAACATCGCCATACGCTAAAATCACTCTGACAGCTGGAGGTATGACTTTCAGTTTTATATCACTTTTTAGACTCTGCTGTCCCCGAAAGCATTTATTTTGAAAATTGCTTTGGGAACCGGGAAGGACTGTCAGTGGCCCCTGGGAAAATTGTGAAACCGGCATCCCAGCAGTTCCATTGTTAAAACTTTAACGTTTAGCCTTTTATGTTTTCTTAAAATCCCCCACAATGTAACAGTCCCAACCCCAAAATGTTTTGGTCCCTTTTTCTCCCAGCCCTTTTCACAAATTGATTTAGTCTGAGACTCATCCTTTCTGCTGAACGCCTCGTTTCATTGGGAAAACATGGAGTTCGACCGTGAAGGGGGATACCATACGAAAAGAGATAAGACAATGTGTGTTTTGTCTCCCACCAAAAAAGTTCCCGTCTGGTCCCTTGTTTGGGACCTGGGTGTCTGGAAAAGTCTGCATCTCCCACCGGTGATACTGCGTTGTAGCTCCACATCGCGGCCCGTTCCCAAACCTTCTCCAGATGTACCGAGCTGTCCCTGACCCCCATAACCCCTCTTATCTCCGTCCCCTTTCGTGTCTCAAAAACCTCTCCATTGAAGCATTAAAGGCCTGCCCCCTTCGTCTCATGCCACCTCCACCTCCCCCCATTCCTCTCTCTCTCTCCCTCTCTCTCTCTCTCTCTCTCTCTCTCTCCCTCTCTCTCTCTCTCTGTCTCTCTCTCTCATCCCTCTCTTTTTCTGCTGAGAAAACCATCTGTGGGTCTTCTTTGGTAAATGGTGATCCAGAGGGAACATGGGGGCCAGCAGCTGCCCTATCTCTGCACCTCTCACAAAGTAACACACACGTATGTCAAAGGAAGACACACACACACACACACACACACACACACACACACACACACACACACATACACACAGGCACATGCACGTACGCACACACGCATGCACACACACACACGCCAGGATGTTTCCTTCAGTGTCTCTCTTTCCCCGTTGGCTAGGGGAGTGCTGAGCTGCGGATGTTTTCTCTTCTCTCTCTGCTCCTATCCGTCTCCCACTCTCCCTCTGTCTCTTCCTTTCACGTTCTCTCTTTTCCTATCTGCCTTTTTTTGTTTTTTCCTCTCCATTCCCACAACTTCTGAGGACAAATTGTTCCGCTGATTGCATTTTCTTCCTGGTGACCATAACTCTCTTGTTCTTTTCCTCTGACACCGACGGCCTCGTTCCCTTTCCGCTGGCACGTAATAAAAAAAAAATAGATTATTTGGACAATATTACATTCCTGTGCCGAAGCGTGTGATTTTTTTAAATGTGAATTCGGTGTCTTTGGTGAATTTGCAATATTGCTTCATGAGGAAAGGGGTAAACCATACTACAATGTAAAAAACCAAGACCATAGACCAAGAAAATACACTCTGTGATCCAGGAACTGGTAATGGTGGCCACATGTTTCCCCACACACATGCAAATGTTTAGCAACGTTCTTCTCCTCTCCCGCTCTTAATCTCGCACTCCCTACCTTTCTATGCTGCATTTAGCAGGCATACGTTGAAAACAAACACACTTCGTCTTGCGTAGAACGCAAAGGAAAATGTCCCTTCCCAGGCAAGGTACTAACCCAGAA
The DNA here is from genome assembly GCF_960531495.2 of Zeus faber. Lineage (NCBI taxonomy): Eukaryota > Metazoa > Chordata > Actinopteri > Zeiformes > Zeidae > Zeus > Zeus faber. Next base: position 7,269,190 of record NC_137197.1, read on the forward strand.
ACTCTCTCCGGTTCCCTGCGTTAAATGCTCCACTTTTTTTTTTTTTTTTTTGACTCTCCGTAGCATTCCTCCTCTGCTGGCCCCGAGGCCCTTCTTTCCTCTCCTCACTATTTATTTCTGCCTCTGCGTGGCTTCACATGGAACCAATATTTTTTCTGTTTATCAGTATCACAGTTTAGCACTGTTAACAATTAGTCGGAGAAGAGAAGTGAAGGCGGGGAGGGGGGTGGTGGTGAGAGGACGGTGGAGAACAGTAAAACAGTGAGGGCGGAGGAGATGGAAGGTGAGAGGGAGAGGGGAGGGGTGAATAAAGATGGAGACTCGGCAGAAGAGATTAAAAAAAAAAAAAAAAAAAAAAAAGGAGGGGGTGATGTGAAAAGGGGAGGGGATGAAGAGGAAAGGACATAGGGGGTGAAACACATGGAAAGTTGGACAAAGGAGAGTATTCTGTATATTTCTGGAATGATTTAAGTCTCGCACGCCCGGCCAGAGAGTATGCAAAGCGCCAGGCTCCGGCAGATGGCTGGCGGTCAGGTTGCCAGAAGGAGGATGGAGGACTCCGCTCCGGGCTTAGATGTAGGATTGATCGACGCACCTACGGATAGATCTTCTTTCGTTCGGAGGGCGGTGCAAAAAAAGCAACCTGATTGCGTCAGACTTTGTTACAATCACCGAGCGGTTTGTGGCGGAGGACCAGAAAAGCTTTCGTTGAGTTTGAATGGTCCCAAACCGACTTGTGGCCGTTGAAATAAATTTGCCGTCTTTGATCAGTCCATCGTCAGTCACGCTTGTGGGGCTGAATGATTGTTTTTTTGATTTCGCAGCCGCAATCGTGATTCTGAAAGAGTGCAATTTGGGCTGTATTGGTATTTGTTTTGTTGTTTTATTGTCATGCATACACACTTGCCATTAAATCAAATGGAGATATGACTTTAATGACCTTGCTTATGTGGACAGACAATAGACAGAACCGGAAATCCGATTGCGATGTGAACCCAAGTCGCCGACATTGTGTGCAAACATTCTTACGATTCACCCATGAGTCCCGGCAGTTGATTTCCAAAGCATTGTATCTTTGAACTGTAGACCGCGTGGATGGCATGAATGAAATGTCTCGAGTTCAAGGTTTGTAATTGTTAAAAAAAAAAAAAAAAGACCCTGTGAGCAGGCACAGCTTGAATTTCCACTTTCCAGTATCTCTGGTCCTCCTTCCTCCTCCCGGCGGAGCTCCGTCCTGCAGCACTCGGCAAGAGTAAATCACAGTCGGAGGAATGCATGAATTGCTTCCTCCCCCACATCCTTAAAATGGATTTAAAAGGGACAAACTCATAAGTCGGCTTATTGCATTTACCTTCTACAAACAAACACAGACACACACACACACACACAGACACACACACACAATGGAACCCTAGTTCCTCCAACGTGGACTTTATCACTGTTTGCCTGGGTTATAAGACGCATAAAGCCTAAGCCCATTCGCCCCAAATGGTTTCCTTGTTCACAATCTCTGCCTTTGAAGAGAATCGCCACAGTCATACCACGGTATTTCAGACGGCTCTCTGAAAGCCTTTTTTTAAAACTGGAGAAGAGAAGTCGGAACCCAGGGGTTAGGGAGGGGGGATCCGACAATGCTGGACGTTAACCAAGCCTGGAGCAGAGGGCTAAACAGTCTGGTCACGACTACATCAGTTACTTATTTAGCGGGAAGAGTTTCAATATGGTTATTGACGTTTTTTTTTTTTGCCCGCGCATTCCCTCAAATGCATGACTTTATATGGCTCCATGGCCTCACCTTTCAAGGTTTCTCCGCCTTGGCCATTTTGTCTTTCTTTCATTCCTCTGTCCAGAATGTCCAGAAATAACCCGCGCTCGTTCGGTTGGATATTGCAAATTCCAGAGCGGTGGTTGGGGAGGTCTTTGAAACGGGAACCGCAGTTTTTAATTTAACCTTAGAACGCTGGCCTCATTTAACCTTTACTACAGTTGCGGCTAGAAAGAGCCGACTACATTACCTTCCATTACGGCATTTAGCAGACGCTTTTGTCCAGAGCGACTAACAATAAGCACGTTTGGCGGTGGTAGTCAGACCCTGTTTGTATCACAATCGTCGTCTGGAAACCTTGTAGAAAAGAAAGTAAGGGAAACCTCTTTTTTTTCCGAAATTGCTTTTGTTGGAGCTATGGCGTTTCAAGCGGGTGTACAATTTAAATTATGATCTAGTACGTATAATCGAATTGTCTAATCCTTAATTGAAAGCAGAGAGACAGTCAGGAGAACAAAGGGACAATAAAAGGCATAGACATGGATATCCCCACAGAGAAGGTTGTCTGTTCTTCCCCCAGAGTCTTTCACTCGGAAGAGAGTGATCAGGGGCGGGGGGGGGGGGGGTGGTGGCCAAGTGCTAAAACCAGCAATTCAATATCAAAGGGGAAGTCAGAATGCGTCAAGTGAAAAGGGACCAGTAATTATTGCTCCGTTGTTGTTTGACGTGCACACAGGAAACTGTTGATGTGTCTTGGCACGGGTTTGTGGACTGACTAGTTGACTGATTGACTGGCTAACTGTTTGACTGGCTGGCTGACTGTTTGACTGATTGGCTGGCTGACTCGTTGACTGGCCGACTGACTGACTGGCTGACCGGCTGCCTCTTGGCCGTCTGAAGGTGTCGGTGCAGTCGGCTGGCTAACCGCTCGCTTCCACATGGGCCGTGGGCAGACCCGTGGTACGGGGGCCTGAATGATGGATCTGGTGCAGAGATTTGATGTCCCACCCAGCAGCAATCGCTGATGGAAAACAGGCCCGAGGAAGCAGCTGCTTTCACCGACGGCCTTTCTTCCTCATTCTGCTATCGTTCTCTTGGTTGTCCCCCCGCAATGGGGGTCAGCGGGGGCCAAGTTTGGGCTTTGCCTGTTGTTTTTTTTTTTCTTTTTCTGCTCTTCTGGACGGCAGATATGGACAACATGGGATACTAAAAAACCATGACTATACAAGATCTTTCCTCGGAAAAAATGCTTTTCGCTCAGTTTCACGTCTCCCGACCGTCTCCGAGAACAGGGATGTTTGACCGTCGAGGGTTCATCGTTTTGGTTTTTTTTTAAACGTGAATGTTGTTGATGGCTTTCTCCAGGTGTTAGGGAGGCAGCTTTTCCCATCAGTCTGGGGGTCATCTCTTGAGGGGGGAGGCTACGTGCCAAAGATAAGCCTGTGCATGGGAAACACTTAGTAGCCTTGAGTCTCACATAAAAGCAACACAGCAGATGTTGTGTCGTGTCCGGCGAGGCCGTTCGAGAGCTTTGCTCCACAGAAGTGTCGTTGTAGAATTCCACTGCTTCCAGATGCCCTCTTTGCTTTGGTGCAGGAGGTGAATACAGCGCTGGTGCTTTTTAGTGGTCGGCTCAGGGTTGGCTGGTTCTTTTATTGCCGGGTAGCTTGTTTACTGTGGCTTTGTTGCCAATTATCCCGCTTTCTTCCTATCTTCCCTTCTCTCGACTCACACATTGCTCGGTTTCTCCACCATTTTAAAGTTCCTCAGAAGGGTATTTTTAAGTGGGCAATGTTATGTCTCCGTGTGCGCCCCCCCCTTGCTCGCCCTTTCCGTGTGTGATTGTTGGATCGGGGTCCCTGTTTGAGGGATGTTGATGTTGGTCTGTTTCGAGTTGTGGCTCCACTTTGGTGGGGTAAGGGGTTTATACTGCAGCACCCTTGCCAACCATACTAATTAATGTGACATATTTGATACATTATGCTCCGCTCTGCAGCGAGAAAACACCAAAGAAGCCCAGTGCCGTGCCAAATCTGTATTGCGGTCTCCTGACTTTACACTTTTACGTAAAGCAAGGCTCTGAGTCAGATGCCCGCCTGCCCCCCTTTTGTAATCGCGGGGACAATTGGCGGCGCAGGCGTTGGGTGAAGGCTTCACTGATCCCGCACATGTCTAGCTGCAGCCCTGGCTGAGCGGGTGGCGGAGCAGGGACAGAGGGGCTGGCTGGCTGTTCTCTGCGAAAGATCCCTTTCAAAGATCCTATTCATTCAGAACGGCGGCGGAGAAAAAGGTGTGCAGCGAGGTAGACGCGACGGCCCCGGACCAAACAAGGTTTCTGAGAGAAGGGAAGGTATTCGGTGGACAAAGCGGCCACCGCCACCCGTCTGTCGGGTCTCTCTCTCGCAGGTTTTTCGTTCACGTCCAGTGTAAAGAGTTGGATGACGTTCACGTTTTTAATGAAATAGCAGTTGTTTTAGCCAAAAGGGGCCAGTAAGTCCTGAATGCAAAGCAGAACTATTGCATTAGCAGTGCAGAAGTGCAGAATTGCCTTAAACCGTGGTTCCAATGTTCTCAATGCTTAAGTTGAGAGCGAAGTTTAGTTCTTGTCAGCGGCGTCTTGGTTGTTATTTTCAAAAACGATTTGTTCCCTAAAGAGGATATTAAGGCCTGAAGAGGGACGTACTGGGCACGCACAGTAGTCTCATTCACGTTCGACCAAGGTGGGCATGCTTCTTTCTTCCTCCGACTGTGTTGGGGTTTCACTCGCCACCTCAGCACACCAGGGCTCCGCCCCCGCTGCCCAAATTTAGAAAGTTCTGGCTCTGCTTCCTGCCAAGATGGTGGCGAGCGCGAGCCCCAAAGTCAAAGCTTCGATTCATCTCTTCGGAAACCAATAGGTGACGTCACAGACACTTTTTTTTTTTTTTTTCCTCTCTCCCTCTCTCAACGGCTTATGATTTATAAATGCTCCTGTGCTATTTGCGCCGGAAATGCCGTCCAATCACGGCGTTGGTGTTGGCTCTCGGAGCGGTGACGGTTGCAGCAACCGTATGGAGCCATGCGAAGCCGCTGGGGCCGTGTCGTGGAAAACGGAAAAGCAGAGAGCGTTCCCTTCAGTGTTCCGAACACTGACTGGAGTGAAAACGCTCCGACTGCTGGCTCCGCCCTACGGATTTCTACAAAGCCATAAAGCACACCATGTGGAGAAGTCGCACAATTCAGCCATTATACACGCCTGGAGCAATCTCAAGCTGGCCGGGTTCCCGCAGAAAATCTTCAACTTTCTCTCTCTCTCTCTCTCTCTCTCCTCTCTCTCTCTCTCTCTCTCTCTCTCTCTCTCTCTCTCTCTCTCTCTCTCTCTCTCTCTACCACTCTCTCTTTCTCTCTCTCTCTCTCTCTCTCTCTCTCTCTCTCTCTCTCTCTCTCTCTCTCTCTCTCTCTCTCTCTTTCTCTCTCTCTCTCTCTCTCTCTCTCTCTCTCCCTCACACACTCCCTCTCTGTTTTCTTTCACCTCTATCTGACTCCTTCTATACAGCGCATGTATACAGTTTGTGTCATTATTATAGTATTTTACAGAGTTTTGTACATTTACAGTGTTACTTCCTCTTTTCTTTATTTTCCAGTCCTAGGGGAAACACACACGCACTTTGTGTTTTGTGGCAATGTTTAATAAAATGTGTCGTGTGACGTGTTTGCCAGTAAGCGGTCCATTTTTGAAAATGACAACTGCATCTACTGCCCTCACCTTGTCCGTCCGGAGCTAAGCTGGCAGTGATAACCATGACTAGGCGTGAAGAGCGAAGGATGCCCTGTTGAACTCGAGTACAGTGACGGTAGAAACGATACACCAGAGACTGCAGTGGGCGAACGAGGCAGCTGCTGACCCGCTTACCAGAGCTGGTCAGTGGGTGGGAATTGTCGTGCAATGCAGACGGACTTCATGAGTTTCAGACGACCTGGCATAGTCCACCGCCACTGACAGCGGTGAAGTAGATCAGGGGGTCCCAGCAGACGGGCCACGGACCGGTGCCGTGCCACGGGCTACTTGCCGCCGGGCCGTGAGAAGGCGGGCGGGGGTGCCCTGTTTAGCGATCTCAAATCAAAAACAAGCGAGCGAAAAACAAATAAAAACAGTGTGTTTTTATTGAAGATGTATTTATCTATTATCTATTAATCTATCTATATTCATTTTCCCTCCCCGTGCTGTACTGGCCGCTGCTTAACAGTGGGGGTGCCGCAGTGTGGGTGGGGGCGCCCCCTCGCTGGGTTGGTACGACTCGCTCTGCTCGCAGGTCCTGAAATCGGCGGCGGAAATCAGAATGTATTCTCGAAACACAGGGCTACTTGCGTGACCCTAATACTCTTTTGTTGTGTATGTATTTAATGTATTTATTCTCCTCCGGTGTAACAGGGAGACGGTCAGTCACTCTCCTTTGCCTCTCTTACCTCCGCTGCTCGTCCTGGGTTCGTGGTTATATATAGACACATATAAATAGAAACAATGTGTATGTATTTAATGTATGTCCGTGATTAATTAAAGAAAAAGAAAAAAGTTTGGGAACCCCTGAGGTACATCACAAAGTCTGTGTATAATCATGATCGGCAGCGATCGGTTGAACCTGTGTGTTTTGACTTTTTTTTCCCTAGATACCTCAATAAACTGAAATGGCAACAAAAACCAGCATGTCCAAGTGGACAAACAATGCCGGTGCAGTAGGTGTTTCGCAGGAGCTGAATATTTTATTGAACTCCTACTCCTCTTACAGGAGTTGGGGATGTAATAGATTATGGACAGTGTAATAAATGGCCCATTCCTTCACGGTTCATTAAATGTTTGCCATGCAGTTCATTTCAGGTATTTGGGTTATATTTCATGGTTCATTCTGGCGTTTAGCGATGCTGCAATCTTGTTGTGGATTATTCCAGATAAAGCGGTCGGGCTCCGGAGGTCCGCTGTAAATATTTACCGCAATAGGAATGTTGGTGTTGACAAAGTTGCGACGAGCTGTGTTTTCAGAATGTCAGCCTTACACGCTTGTTGTTTCCCATTTCCCTTCCAGGTAACCTACTTGGGCAAGGTGACCATTTCGGGTACCCAGTTCCTGTCGGGATGCACGGAGTCGGCGGTGGTCGGGCTGGTGGAGCACCGCACGAGGTCCGAGCAGCAGGGCACCTTCACCGGCAGCAACTCGCTGCTGGAGATCCGGCCCTTCCAGGTCCGCCTCCACCACCTGGACGGGCACAGCGAGGCCTCGGTGACCATGGACACCTACCAGGTGGCGCGGATCGCCTACTGCACGGCCGACCACGGCGCCAGCCCCAACGTGTTCGCCTGGATCTACAGGGAGATCAATGACGACCTGTCCTTCCAGATGGACTGCCACGCCGTGGAGTGCGAGAGCAAACTGGAGGCCAAGAAGCTGGCGCACTCCATGATGGAAGCCTTCCGCAAGACTTTCCGCAGCATGCGCAGCGACGGGCGCATCCACAAGAGCGGCTCCTCGGATGATTTCGCCGAGGACTCCTCCACCCCCGAGGACACCACCCCGGATGACGGTTGAGCATCGTGTTCGCGCGCCCTGAACTCCTGACACCGCCCGCCCAAACACAACGTGGAGGTTGACCGGAGGAACGGATTTCCTGCCCTCTCTCTCTCTCTCTCATTGTCCTTTGCACTCTCTCTTTCTGGTATCGATGTGTAACTGAATGACCCCTGTTGACAACACAAGGAGGATTGAAGGTACTTACTAATTAAAACAACGTGAAAGGACAAGGAGAGCTTTTCGACATGAGGTTAAGCAAACAGTTCTCCTTCGTAACAGCCCGTAAGATCCGCGAGGGCCTTTTATGCACAATTTATAGCAACATTGGCAGAAAACTGGAATAAATATCTCCGAATGTATTTCCTCCATTTTTCTGCCAATGCTGCTCCTGCACATGGGACACAATTCACAGTTCTTCAACTTTTTCAGAAGGGGACTGGCAACCCCCCACCCCCCAAGTCGGGTTCATCAAAAAAGCTATTTCAAATTTTTCCATGCCAGTTACCCCAGGGGAAGGCTTTTGACCCATTTTTCTCGGATCATTTTCTACTCTCATTATGGTACTATTCTAAGTCTAGTGTGCGGCCGCTGTGCACACGCAAAACCGCAGAGCAGAGTTTTACCCTTAACTCCGTGTAGTGAGTGCGATGAATACGTGTCGGGCACCTGGGAGCAAAAAAGAAAATGGCTGATATTTTAGATCGGCTTTATATTTTAGAGGTTCTCATTAGGGACATTAAGACGAGGCCTGGCTAAATTCTAACTGAGACACCTTAAATCACTCACATCTGACTCCTGGTTGGACTACGGTATACCAAAAGTCAGGCTGTGTCTTGCCTGTCATACGACGTGCCTCACTTTCTCCTCACTTTGGGTTAGCTCTTGTAATCACGACCCGATCCGCGGTGTGAGTACGAGTATGTGAATGCTATTACACATGTGCCAACATTACTTTGTGTCCGAGTGTAACCGCTTCGTCCTGTGCTTTGTGTGTATGACCATACACGTGTTTTACATTTGGAGTTGTTTAGGAGAGGAGGCAAGAGCAGGGAGAGGAGAAGGAGGAGGATGACGAGGAGGAGGAGGAGGAATCCTCATATGGTCTGATAAGGTCTCGCACCGCCCTGCGTCCATTTATTTTCATGCCCGGGAAGGCATTTATATCAATCAAACACGGGATTTGTGACCAGTTGCCAAGTTTTGGTTCGATGTGCATTTTTGTATGAGGGCGGGGGGTGGGGGGGATACTTGACTACGAGAGTCGCACGGAGTGAGGTCCCAGGACCCCCGAAAGCTAAAGCCGTCCGAGAGAATGCCCGACCCATCCTGGCCTCAGCTGAATGTACGATCGGTCCAACGTGCTGCGAGCGCCTCCCGCCGTCTCACGCGGCGTCTTCAATCTCTCAAATCACCTTAGCGATCAAAACGAAAGTTTCTTTGTCCCCGCGGTCGGCCTCTGCTCATAGAAAAGACAAATGCACCTAAGGACTACCACCACGAGGCTTTTGTGTGCGTGTGTGCGTGTGTGCGTGTGTGCGTGTGTGCGTGTGTGCGTGCGACCTGAATGAGTGTTAGGCCATTTTGGGGCAAAAAATTAAGACATTGACCCCTGCGCTGCCTGTTTTTTCTAACTAGATTATTGAAGGGACTGGGCGCTCCCAGTGGGAACAGTCTATGGTTTGTACCTTATCAGAATAATGAGATGGATTTGGTCAGTACTTATGATTATATATACATTGTATTTGAAACTCGCTCACTAAGCTTATGTAAATACAAATGTATCAATTTCCAAATATTACAGCATAATTGTTGATAGCTATTTTAAATAAAAAAAAAATGCAGAGAACAAACATACGATAAAGAAACAGTGTTATAAAGCCTACTGTGAATATCTGTAGAGCCTGATACGTGTGTGTGTGTGTGTGTGTGTGTGTGTGTGTGTGTGTGTGTGTGTGTGTGTGCGTGTGCGTGCGCGTGCGCGTGTTTTGGAGGGGCGTGCATGGTGGGTGGGTGGGTGGGTGGGGTGTCTATACCTGGCCTCCATCCTATTGGCCAGAAGGGGAGAATGTTTATAAAGCTGTAGATTACTGTGTCCTGTCTGTCTGAATGCTCAGACATGCTTTAAATGTTATAAAAAAAAATAAAATAAAAAATGTTACCACAAGTGTTTTATATACAGTGTTTGCAAAGCTCAAAAACAATTACATATAAACTATTTACCAAAACTCAAGCTGTGATCGTGTGTTGTTTTCTGCCTAAACCTTGAATGGCTGTTTCCTATGAAGTGTCAGCTAAATGAAGTATTAAATAAGGGTTTTTCTTTTCCACAAAATAATCTCACGGATTACGGCTTACCAATAATATCCCCTCAATGAGTTGCACAGTGCATTCCATGTTCTCCATGTTTTGTCCATTTTCTTTGCATGCAGGGTCAACAGGCACAGTGATCATTCTGAAAGGACTTCATTCTGCTCTACATGCACTCTCACATTCTCTCCTCCTGCACGTGGCATCCATGTTTTGGTGGCAACAGACCGTAGCGGTTTGGATCCACTGTCGCCCCTGTATTGACCAGCACAGCGTGGATGAATGGCAGCTCAAACTCTTGAATGCCTCACGCTGGTCGCCAGGACCGGAGCCGTCGGCCTCAATCCGGGTTATTCCCTGTGGGAGGTCTAAAACAACTTATTTTCTGACACCAAAACGATGTGATTCTTTTTTGGTTTCACAACCGCTGTGTTGCACTGACAGCTAGAAGGAGTCTCGGGAACAATCGCTTCTTTCTCAACCGTTTGAGTTTTTAAGTGCTGGAGCTCCGCTGAGCTGCTGCTCCGCGCTGTGTTCCTGTGTCTATCTGACCCACTTTTGCACACAGAGGGGGCCTGTGGGCCCCCCAAAAAAGGAGGCCACACCACCACCACCACCACCACCACCATCATCTCCTCCACGCTCCCCCCTCCGCTCCGCCGTGGCGGCAGTTTGCTAATCGGCCGGTCAGCTGACAATACCACTCTGTTGCTGGTCCAGCTGGCAGCGCTCCTTTCCTCTGGGCTGCACTCCTCCTCCTCCTCCTCCTGCTCTTCTTCCTCCTTCTCCTCCTCCTCCTCCCGCTGGATGCCAGGAGCCACACACTGCAGGTCCGGTCCCCCAGTCCACTCCTTCACTTTTTGTGTGTGTCTCTCTCTCTCTCCCTCTCTCTCGAACAGAGCTGGGGAGAAGAAAGAAAGGAGGCTGTGGATGACTGCGTTGCATATACACACTAAGCAGTGGTGGAAGAAGTACTCAGAAATTTCACTGGAATAAAAGTACAAATATCCTGACACTGAAAGTATCACTTTGGCATTTCTACATAAGTAAATGTATATGAGTTGCTCTTAAACGTATTAAAAGTAAAATGACTTCCAGTGCCCTGTTATGAGAGCTTAGAATACGGCCAAAAGTGCTCCTGTACCGTTTATGCAGATGAGTGCTCAGTCAAATTATGATTAGAATTCACAAAAAAATCTATATGATATTTATTTATTAATACAAGTCCTCATTTATTTAAAAAAAAATTGAAAGTTAGTGGCTCAGAAATGTAGTGGAATAAAAGTTGAGAATTCAGAAAACAATATATGACTAGATGAAAAAATGTGGGAAAAAAAATGCTCCACCACAGACACGTCTATGAAGAATGAAAGAGGAAGAGAAGCCGTCTTACATGTCAAACATCACCCAGATGATAATGAACTCCAGTGAACTGTCCTCCAGCCATTTATTATCAGCTGTTTCTTCCTGTTCTGCGAAGTCGTCATCCCGACGAAGCGTTAACGTGGAGTTTTCAAATATCTGAGAAGTGCGGCACGTCTCCTAATAGAAATAATGGGACTTATTTCCTGTGGTTTTTATTACAGACATTTGATATGTGTGAAATGTGAACCTTCTAAACAAAGAATTATAAATTAATTAATCAGGGGATGGAAGTGGAGGCTTTGTTATGACTATGTGTGTGTGTGTGTGTGTGTGTGTGTGTGTGTGTGTGTGTGTGTATGTGGGGAGTTGGGTAGGGGGGTCGACAAAGTATCGAATAAAATTTTACTCGGATAAAAGTAGATATTGCACAGGAAAGGACGGGGGTTTAATATTTGCAGTGCTGTGGCAGATAATTTGTTTTCCAGACCCAAGGTGAGGTCACGGCGTGGCCATGTCGTCGCTGACACACAAAGCATTTCCTGAGATCCTCTCCAGATCCACGGCTCTAAGCTCCTCTTGTCTCGGTGGATTGCTTCCTAAAGCCCTTTCTATGATTCTCAATCCTCGCCGTAATAAAATATGGACCGTCAGAATGAAGGAGGAAGCCCCGCCGCCGTCTATCTCTCTGGAATCTCTCATTCATCTCCCCCATAAGCCTTGGCCCCCGGGGGACTTGGAGCGCCTTTTTATTCTGTTCTAATGGACCCACAGTTACAGACAAAATAAACCGTCTCCCCCTCCCCGCGGCCCCAGGGGGCCCGGAAATGCTTTGACTCTCGTCGATGAAAAGCCAGCTTGTCAGGATTGTGAGGATACCATCCATCCTCAGTGGCTACCATACATCCTCAGTGGCTACCATGTATTCTCAATGACTACCATCTATCCTCAGTGGCTACCATACATCCTAAGTGGCTACCGAGCATCCTCAGTGGCTACCATGTATTCTCAATGACTACCAACCATCCTCAGTGGCTACTAAGCATACTCAGTGGCTACCATGTCTTCTCAATGACTACCATCCACCCTCAGTGGCTACCATACGTCCTCAGTGGCTACCAAGCATCCTCAGTGGCTACCATACATCCTCAGTGGCTACTAAGCATCTTTAATGGCTACCAGCCATCCTCAGTGGCTACAATCCATTCACAATGACTACCATCAATCCTCAGTCGCTACCATGCTTCCTCAATGACTACCATCCATCCTCATGGGCTACCAAGCTTCCTCAATGACTACCATCCATCCTCATGGGCTACCAAGCTTCCTCAATGACTACCATCCATCCTCATGGGCTACCAAGCTTCCTCAATGACTACCATCCATCCTTATTGGCTACCAAGCATCATCAATGGCTACCAAGCATCGTTAATGACCATCCATCCTCAGTGGCTACAATCCATT